>NW_025064897.1:598010-748281 GCF_019112545.1 Guyanagaster necrorhizus
TTCTTTGGCGGTGGGTCAGAGGGTTTGGGAAGATCCTTCGTTCCGTCAGGTTTCTTCGCGGGGTCAGTTGGTTTGGGGGGGTCTTTCGTTGGTGGTGGGGGCTGTGGAATGGGAGATGGCTTCTTGTCCTTGTCAGGATGTGTGACGATTGGGGTACCCGTACCCGTACCAGTGCCAGTGCCAGTGCCAGTACCCGTGGGCTCCTTCGTTCCTGGCGGGCATTCAGGATCTGGCTTCTTGTCGGGAAGTGGGACGACAGGAGGCTTTGGTGGACCCGTACCCGTACCCGTACCGGTGCCGGTGCCGGTGCCGGTGCCACTACTTGTGGGCACTGGTGGACAATCTGTCTTCTTCGGCGCTGTCGTAGCAGTGCCAGTTCCAGTTCCAGTGCCTGTACCAGTCCCTTGATCTCTCTTCGCAGCCGTATTCTTGAATTGCCACAGCTGGGGACGCCCACTATGGGTCTTCAAACGGATCTGAGAGAATCACGAATCAACTCGTCGTATGATTAAGACACGAGAAAAACGACGTACTCTGGTACCAGGCGTGTTCTTATCAAGGTCATAACCAAACTTGGAGTTGGGCCATCGTATTCTGTACAGCTTATTGAGGAACGGCGTGTACAGAAGGATGAGAACAGGTCAACCCACTGGAAGATGAGATTTTCCTCGTCTTGAGCATGCAGGTCCCAAGCAACAGGGAAAGGACTAGTCACAATAGCAACATTGTCAGCGATGGCTGAGTCGACGGTAAGGTATGCGCCATCGAATTTACTTCGAATTACGTATCCTGCGCCAAACGCCGTGACTTCCCACTTCCCACGAGTCAGTACTAATTCATGTATTGAAGGCTGGAGCATATACCTGTTGATTCTTATGGTCGTTAATTGCAGTATAACCTAGCACCGAACTCATATTCAGACAATAGATTTAGCGGCACATAGTATACGCTCACCTTGGACGAACTTCAGGTCTCCCAAATCTTGGTCAATAACCGTCTTGTGCTCGACGTTAACAATGACATATGTTCCATCCGATAGTCTGCCAGACTTGTTCTTGGGGGGTGGAGGTATGGCAGGAGCCGCCATTGCGGGAAGAGAAAGATGTGATGGAGTCGTTTAAAAGATAACGCTGAGAAATGCGATGCTGCGACAAGCAGTCATACAGTTCCAGTAAGCAAGGAGGTGATCATTCTACCTGTCGGTTAGTTTCCAAAATCAAAATTCTAATCGATAGCGTACCTTACTCTTTCCTTTTCATCATAGAAGTTAGTGCGCAGTGTATGAATCATTAGGGCGCTGGTTTTGTCAATTTGTCCAAAGTCAGTCAGGCGACCCTGCCACGACGCCCATTTTTCAGTTCTGCGATCCAGCCGGGAGCGACTAGTCATTCAATATTCATCAATAATAGATACCAGTTCATCAACGGAATAGAACCGCACTCACCTTGAGGCTGAACGTGACTGAACGCGCTAGATCTGACAGCGGAAATGCACGTAGATCATCTAAAAAAATGTGAATGATTAAGATGTGTGACAATCAGAAATTATTTGCGAAACATACCCGCCGACAGGAATAAAAAAACAGAGAAGATGACATTGGGACAAAGCCCGATTTCCCACCTACGATACAAGTCGGAACGCATTTCTCATCCAATCAAACATGTCTCAGAAAGCCGTAGGTCTCCTCACTATTCACGTCCTCGTCGAAATGTCTGAAGCCAAACGATAGCACCTTATCGATTCTGACGGCAAGAACATCGAGAACCAACACTACTATAAGATCCGCCTCGCCGACGGCAGTGAACTCGGATACGCGCCGACCGGAATGTCCATCACCAGCGCCAAAGCCGTCTGCGCGCCCATGCCCTCCAATGCTGGGGCCCTCTTCCGGTTCGTACCAAAAGACGATAGCAAAAACGGTGTACCATGGACCGTTGGAGACGTTGGATACCTGAAAGGGCTGCAGAGCAGGGAGGACGGCACAGTACTCAAGATGAACTTGACCTTGTCGACGGGCAGTCTCCCGGCTTTGGGGTGGTACGATTCGCCTCCGTGGGGATTCACAGGGAAGCAGCTTGCCGGGAACAGAATTGCACTTTATGCGCGTAATAAAGACGCGAAGGATGTTGGACTGGTGGTGGTTGATCTTGGGAGGAACGAGTCGACGCTTGTGGAGGACCGGTCCGGAGAGCATATTCCGTTGGACTGTCAGTTTGTGAGGATGGCTCCGATTACGACAAAATTCTAGGTGCTCTGTATCTATTTACTCGTATTCCAACTCGTTCGAAAGCATGAAAAGGGACATTCTTCCCCTTCCTCAGTCGCCAGTTTTGATATTGATTTTTGCGTGTACATGTGTCATGTTGCTGTGGTAAAAGCTAGGAACGGTGTCTAGCCAGGCTATTGCTCCCATGTCACTGATCCTTCATGACTTGCCAGCGACTTTCTCAATTTTGAAACGGACCTGTCTTATTCACGGTTCCGACAGCTGTCAGTTCTCCGCAAGGTATAGAACCCTTTACTTGCGATGTTTAAGAACATCAACCCCGATGAAAAAACGCCACATCGATGCCATGTAAGTACCTAGATCTTAGCGCTTACTCAAAATACCACATCGAATTCTGTTCCGATATGTCAAGAATAAGATCCACGGTGTGTCATTTTATTGATCAACTTTGGCATCAACTAAGCGTCTCTTAATGGTGTAGTTGCCCAATTTCATTGGGAGAAGAATTTAGCCGCCATCATCTTATTTTGAGCACTTAGATTTCTTGATAACGTCCAGGTTCACATGCACGAGGTTTTGGTTTCCATTTCAGCTGTAAGATGTTCGTCAGGGTTCCTATGACTAGCTTTGCGCGCGCCTTTTTGTGAGGATGACTTCCAGTGATTTCAGGGTTGTCAAGATCGCAGTGTGAGGGAGCGAGCGCCCAGAAACATAGGAGGATTCCGTCAGTCAAGGAAATCGTGCAGTGGCTAGACAGTGCGAGTATGCGGCAGAAATTTTGCGCGAAAACGTTCTTTGACAAGGTATATTGTTCCTTCTATGTCGGATATATTCTAACAGCGCTGGACAGATGGAATACACGCCCCTAACCTACTGAAAAACACCGAACTAGAAAGATGCGACTTTATATGTGACTGTAGAAACCAAAATTGTCATCATCTCCTGCGATGTTTGGACCTCCACCATTTGGACCTGGTTGCCCGCCACCGCCACTATGCCCCCCCCCCTTCCCTCGACCGCCTTTCCCGCCACCTTGCCCCCCACCACCTTTGTGCCCGCCACCTCCTATCTGTCGACCGCCACCTCCACCTCCACCTCCACCTCCACCAGTAGTGGTACCACCAAAGCCGCCTCCACCGCCGACTAAGCCGCCTCCACCTCCACCTCCACCTCCACCAGTAGTGGTACCGCCAAAGCCGCCACCACCGCCAACTAAGCCGCCTCCTACTAATCCGCCGCCAACTAAACCACCGCCGACTAAACCGCCTCCTACTAATCCGCCGCCGACTAAACCGCCTCCTACTAATCCGCCGCCAACTAATCCGCCTCCTACCAAGCCTCCACCGACTAAGCCTCCTCCCGTTTGTCCACCACCAACAAAGCCACCACCAACTAACCCTCCTCCCGTTTGTCCACCACCAACAATCCCACCACCAACTAACCCTCCTCCCGTTTGCCCACCACCGACTAACCCACCACCAACTATTCCTCCACCAACTATCCCTCCTCCCGTTTGTCCACCACCAACAATCCCTCCTCCCGAATGCCCGCCACCGACTATCCCTCCACCAACTATCCCTCCTCCCGTTTGTCCACCACCAACAATCCCTCCTCCCGTTTGTCCACCACCGACTAACCCTCCACCGACTAATCCGCCGCCAACTAATCCGCCTCCTACCAAGCCTCCACCGACTAAGCCTCCTCCCGTTTGTCCACCACCAACAAAGCCACCACCAACTAACCCTCCTCCCGTTTGTCCACCACCAACTATCCCACCACCAACTATCCCTCCTCCCGTTTGTCCACCACCGACCAACCCTCCTCCCGTCTGTCCGCCACCGACCAAGCCTCCTCCCGAGTGCCCGCCAACAACCAAGCCTCCTCCCGTTTGTCCGCCACCGACCAAGCCTCCTCCCGAGTGCCTGCCACCAACTAACCCTCCTCCCGTTTGTCCGCCACCAACTAACCCTCCTCCCGTTTGTCCACCACCAACAGCATGCCCACCTCCAACTAATCCTCCTCCTCTCGAATGTCTGCCTCTAGACAAGCCTATCCCCAGCAAGGAGTGTCCAGTTTCGGAAAAACCCTACCCAACATTACCGGGCTCGCCTCTCCCTGGAACAGATACCAAGCCCACTGATGGAATGCCAACAACCAAACCGACCTCTGGTTCTATTAGTACTACCGTTCCCGATACAAAGACGAATGGAACGATAGCTGTCGGTCTCGGCGTTGGTACTACCGCTGCAGGAAGCAAAAATACTTCGGAAACTGCGACAGACACTAGTGGGGTACGTCTCTTTCCATCATCGTATAGGTTAAATGTATACATACGTTTCTTAGGACCTCGTCGATTCTCTCGGCGATAAACTCTCCACCAAATGCTTGTACAAAATCCGTTTCGCTGACGGCTCAGAGCTTGGTTTTAGTCATCTCGGGTTAGGCAGTGACATTGGCCACGTCCTACTCGCCACTCCCCGTAAGAGCAATAGTGGAGCCGTCTTCTCCATCGGAGGTACATGGAAATCAGGAAGTGTGGGATATCTAAAAGGGAAGTGTTCTGGATTGGATGGGAAGAGCATGAGCATGACGATGTCTCTGTCATCCACTGGCGTGCTTACGTGGTGGAATTACACCGATCCTAAGAACGAAACCGGGGCTTCATACGGGTTTACAGCTAGGCAAATGCCTAATCGGAGGATCGCATTGTACGGGTATGATGAGAAACACAAAGAATGCGGGCTGGTAGTGGTGGGAGACCATATCAGTAAGGATCCCAGTAATCTCGGTGTTGCACTAGATTGTTACTTTGTTAGGGTTACGGCTATCTAGCTGCATATCTAAACTGATAATTGTTAGAAGATCCGAGACAGTGTATACCTCACTACTATTTATTCATTGTTTTCACCGTAACCAGTACTTGTGCCCCGTTGTACCTCCAACACATTCTCACCCTCAGACTGACGACGCTCCGCCACCGAAACTGGATCTTCACCAAACTCGTCTATCACGGACAGCACACGGAATTCTATCGATGGTATCTGATTCGAAGATGTCCGTTGATTGCTGCTGGTCATCAATGTGGACTGTTTGTGCTCCCAAGCGCGGAGTCGGAGCAAGAATCTAGCAGTAAGTAAGCCCGAGAGTCTACGTGGCATCGACATGAAATCGTGAATCTTATTGGGTAGAAGAACTCACGGAAGCGTCAAGGCGTTAAGTGGTCGCTGGAAAAATCCCGCCTGAAGACAACGGATGAATAAATAGAATTGATACTCAATATAGAACACGGTTACCGGGGCAACCTGTAAATCTTGGTAAACGTAAAGCACTGTGGAACGTGAACTCACGAAATTCAGCACAACAGCTGCCTTTGTGAATAATGTGACAACACTGTCCCCCTCTGCCTGAGTCTCGAATGCGTAGGATGGTTAACTAAGCCGGGGCTCACCAAAAGTAGAACATGCCTGCAAAGAGTCGCTCGTAAGAAAGAATCTAACCACCATTTAGAGTGTAGGATTAAACCTTGCTCAAATATCACGTATATAAGCCTCCGGCGTTGAATGCTCCAAGGTCCACCAATCCTTAACGCTTGGATACTTCGGATTGTCATGAGTATTGCAGACGAGTACTCAAACACGACCAAAAATATCGAGAGGAGTAGACTCTGTAGTAAAGCATTTAGTACTGCTCTCTGCATCCGCCGGTAAGAACGAATACCACTAAAACGGACATAAGCGGTAACTAAAAAGAAATACATAAAGGACGTACAAAGGATCGCTTGTTGATTCAATGCATCTCACACCCGGGACATGCATCTATCGTTCCTGTTTAGCATATACGCCGATGCGACGGTATTGAAAGCCAAACAATATCGAGTATGATGCACGCCAATCCGATGGCAGTGAGGTAAATCAGAACGATTGTACTCCGAGAGAAGATGGCATATGTACGCGCAGTAAACGTCACTAGATGAACTGAGAGTTCATCGTCACCATCGAACACGTAAATTCACAGCATGTACCAATACGGCAGCACGCACAATAACGCTCAGTGCCGCGATGATTTTGTACCATGTATCACAACTGGAAGAAAATTGGTTTGATGACTTTCAAATGAAAAGAGCGTACTGAAAAGAGGGAATTCAGAAGAACAAATCAGCACAAGGAGAGCTGTAAATATTACCCTGGCACCTAGTTTTTCGGCTATAGCGAGAAGATAGAGGACGTTCGCTATCAGAGCATAGCGACAACAAATGTACAGAATAGTTGACAATCTGAACTTTGAGCCCCACATGTACTTGACTTCCATCGGAAAGGTCGGGATATAGTCATAGTAGAGCAGAGCTAAGAAAATCGGCGTCAAAGAATTACCAGTATGAGGACAAACGTTACCAATGCTGGAGTACTGAATCCGGAACTGGAGAAAACTGAATGAATGTCAAGCCTGAGAATAAAAGAAAAAAAATCCAAAGTGACTTACTGGGTAGCAGCATCTGCCGTATACGTGGGGGACATGAAGAGGCGAGAAGGAACGTAGAAAACGACTCCTTTTATGCCATTTTCTCTACCGAAGTGTAGCCGGTTCAGGGAACGCTGAACGAGGAACCAAGCTGTGCTGAGTTACGATGCGCCAAGGTAGCTGTAATGTTATTTGAAGGCCCGTTACCATTCATACCGTGGAAGAAGATACGCCAATAACAAGATCAAGCGAATGTAGCAGTACAAGACACGGAAGAATGCATACATCCGATGAGTAATTGTCTTGACAGTGTACCCCAAATCTGTACCCCCCGGAAAATTTGGCGGGGTATTACAGCGAATATGAGGATGCCTGGATTGTCGCTGTTTGTCGGTGTGTTGCCATCATGCAGTGGATTTACGCTGATCCTAGGAACGCTCATACAACTTTTTATAGGACCACCTAGACTAGGCTCGAATCAGTCTGGGGCAGTGCCTTTGAAACTCGATAACAGTCGATCCGGATGGTTCGAGTCTATACCTAGACATTAGCATAGCGAGTGTCGTATCTATTGTAATATCCAATTACAATGAAAGATAAATTTTAGCATAGCGATTTTCCTACTAGCTGAGAACTATCCACTGCTCTCAGTATGAGCAGTAGTCATCTTCGACGTCTTATGATACCCAGGAACCATGCTCGAGGTAGATGGCATATTCTCCTGGGATACCTTCCTACTCTCCTCTAACATGTACTCATCCTGGCGTGCTGCCACTGACACCGGATCTTCACCAAACTCATCAACCAGTGACGGAGCACGGAATTCCATGGTCTGTGTATGCCGCGAGTTATTTCCACCGATCAATGCGACGGACTGTTTGTGTTCCCACACGCGGAGGCGGAGGAGGAAGCGGGCGGTTAGTAGACCCGAAAGTCTAGGAGAGTTCTGTGATTTTAGTAGCCTTGAAGATCGTAGACGAACTTACGGAAGTGTCAATGCATTAAGTAGTCGCTGGAAAAATCCCGCCTAGAAAGCGAAGAATTAATTAATGTTAGCATGAGGAGAGTACCTGACCTACCGGTGCGACCTACATATGTACTCCGTGAGTATGATAAAGACGTTAATATGAAGACGCCACGTAAGGGCAAGCTCACCGAGTTCAAAATGACAGCCGCAGTCGTGAACAACGAGACGAAACTGTCGGTGAATTGCCGTCTCAGCCCTAGCCCAGTTCATGGCTAACAAATAGATATTCACCCAAAATAGAGGATGCCTTCAACGAACAACGCGTGTAAGAATCACATAGCCAGGTAGTAACGATGGAAATGACCTTGCTCGAAAACAAGATATGCGAAACCCCGTCGTTGAGCCTTCCAGGGACCCCCAACTTTAAACGCTTGAATGCTTCGGATCGTCATCAATATCGCAGATGAATACTCAAAAACGACCATCAGTATCGAGAGGAGTAAATTTGCTGCGGCGGAGACTTCAGTGGCTTTCATTGAGAGCAAGAAGATGTCATTACCACTAAATTCAGCACGTTGTCAGCTAACAGAAGTTGAGACCGAGGGCAGAGGGGACGCACAGAGGATTGCTAGATGATCCGACGCACTTGAGTCCTGGAACATGCATCTAACATTCCAAACAATGAGAATCACGGTATATGGTGCAAATAGTAGAACAGACTAACGATGTCGAGTATGACACATGTCAAGCCAATGGCGACAAGGTAAAACAGAATAATTCTGCTCCTAGCAAAGATGGCATATGTGCGGCCAGTGAAAGCCACTAAAGCATATTTGAACCGGGTCGGTTCAGTCGCAAAGATTGCATTACGCACCAATGATAGCGGCTCGCCCCAAAACGCTAAGTGCCCCGATGATTTTATACCATGTATCGCAACTAGTTTGACCTCCTGAATCAACACACTGTTGTTATCCTTGCGCAAAGTATAGAAACTCGCTAAAAAGTCCAAGGTGAGAACAACGAATAGAATATATGGCAAAAAGATACAATACCCTGGCGCCTAATTTCTTGGCTATAGCTAGGAGATAGAGGACGTTCGCAACAAGAGCGTAACGACAAAAGATATATAGAACAGTTGACAACCTGAACTTTGAGCCCCACACGTACTTGACCTCTGTGGGGAAAGTCAAAGCGTAGTCATAGTAGATGAGCGCTGCAGCACTGATCAATGTGAGGTAAGTAAAACATGGAAGCCATCGCACCAATGCTGGAGTACTGGATCCGGAACTGAAGGAAACTGGGCCAATGTTAATCCAATAGGAGAAATCGGAAGTCAGCGACGTACTGTGTAGCAGCAGCTTTTGTCGCCATGATGAGGAGAAAGGAAGACGGGGAGCGACTTATATACAGTTGACTAGGATGGAACTGGTGTCATTTAAGCGTGAGTAAAGATGTATGCGCGGCTGTGGAAGAGATGATCAAAGCACAAGGCTCAAGAACTTGTTGCAATGATGAACTCCCCTCCCCCTTCTTGGATAAGGTTCTACAAGCCGGAGTTAGATCTGGCGATATGTAGCGATGAATGAGCTAATGAAAGTAGTAGGAAAGAAGCAAAGTATACCGTAGGCAAGGTGAGAGTATTGCTTTAGGGTGTGGGCGTAGAATCGTGGAAATTGAAGAACTTGTCATCGCGAAGCATGGCTGAAAATAAACGGTCCAGGGGAAACCACGGCGCTTTGGCGGAGGTAAGATCATCAAAATAAATATAGAACTCATACACTTTGAATCCATCGGATCAATCGTACGTAGTTCTCCGTCCTCATCGGGCAAAACCAAAAACATTCTCATTCTGGCGGTGAAACATCAGACGTAGATAGTATCGACGGGCATGGATTTTACGGAGAAAGATGCATGTCAATTGATCGTGCGCGTAAATCAGCATGGATACAAAGAATTATTTGAAGTTGATCAATCTCAGTCATCGCGTAGGTATTTATATCACACGTTCGATGTAGCACCCACGGGATACCATCTCGTGAATGATCCTGGAACATGGCTATACCCAGCATCTGATAAGGGGCTGTCCATGCAACGAAACAGTTGGAACGAACACACTGAGCTTTCCTTCATTCCCTTCTTTCGTGAAGGCGGAGTCTGCTGTCGCAAACGTATTGCATCGTGCTCGCAAGCAAGTCATGGTGCGTTTGCTCCTGTCGGTATCCGAACCGGTCACAGCTTACCCAGGTTAATCAAGGGACAGGAGAAATTCATAGCTGTTTCTCACCTTTCCCATCATCAAACTGTTGGAATCTGCGAGAGAATTCGAGCAATCCGGCATTCCGGCATGATGAGTAAAGGAAATAATCCGAGAGAAATTGAAGGAGTTAGATAGAAACTACTAGGAAAGGAGTAGTCTAGTGTAAATATGAGAAGTCAATGGGAAACTCCTCAGGAGTTTGTAACCCAAAGACTAAAGGTCTTACAAGCATGTACTCTGGATACAGTCCAAATCTCAACACAAACAAGGTCAGAGATTCATCCATTACGCCCATCATCGCAATGAGCGGGAGTAGGTGACATCAAATCGACGGCGCTTCCCTGTTTAGAAAGATATCTCGATAGTTCTCACGCCCACTGACAGCACAAACACTACCTTACGAAAACCGCCGCTATCTTAAGGGGTCATGACCTGACCTGCGTGCTGAACGAGAATTTTGCATTCCAACCCCCTTGGGACTTGGACATTGGTGAAGCCAATTTATCTATGGCAGTCTTGCCCTCCAAGCGGATTCTCCGAAAAGTCTTACTACATACTGTACATCGGTGTTATTTTAAATAAGCATGTAATTCCTGGTTGCTAACGTCAAGATCTCATAGGGAGACCAAGTAAGCAGCATAATATACAGCAATACCCTCCACGAGTCCCATTTTTCGTGGCTGCCATCCAACAAGTGCTCGAGCAAGGTACGGTCTTAGCAGAGCTGTCGTTCCCACAGCACTCTCGAAAGCTAAGGGAAAATGTCAAGAGAGTTTCAAAGAGAGTGATAAAGCTTACGGTTTGCTGGTTCCCTGTACGCAAAACCGTCCTCCACGCCTGCAACTTTTGCAACGACTGCCAAAATCTCATCAACCGACTCAGTGAAATCATTCGCAGCATCAAATGCCTTTCCCCCGCAGATTGCAGCTTTCTCTGCTACTCTTACATACAAATCCGCCAAATCGTCTGCGTGAACCAGTGCGAACCTCCCTCCCGGCCTGCCCGCAAAGGTCAACTTCCTTCCCTCTTTCTTTGCTTTCTCCGCTTCTCCAAACAAGGTCGCAAAAATAGACCCGGAACGCCCATAAAGCATCGAGGGACGGATAACGATGCCGTTCAAGGTTGGCTCTTTCATGACCCGCTGTTCATGGGCAGGACGCCATTTAACTAACTCGACAGGATTGGTCAGTGGGCTGGTGTCGGTGACAATATCGGTGCGGTTGTCGCCATGAACCCAAGTCCCAGAAGTGTATATGTACGTGAGCTTTGGCGCGCTGGGGTCGCGGGAAGACTTGACGGTGTCTATGACAGCTTGCAGAATCTCGGCTGAGAGGAAGGCTATTTTGGCGCTCCCACCGATAGCTTCAATGATCACGTCGAGCGTAGGGACAATGTTGAGCCATTTGGGTGAGACCGGCTCAGCGACGATGGGTATGATTTCTTCAGCGGAGAGCTGCTTGGCTTTTTGGGCAGAGCGGGTTTGACCGTAGACAATGTGGCCTGCGCGTGCAAGTGCTTGGGCAGCAGGGAAGCCGATGAATCCAGAAGCGCTGGAGTCTCTGTCAGATGTGAAACACAGCAATGGTAGGGGGTAGACTTACCCTAGGACGAGTACCTTCATTGTATGGGAAGATGGACAAAAAGAGTTGACTTGGCCATAGTTTTATACAGGAACTCAAAGATAGAGTGGGTACCATGAGTGGAGTGGGTCATCTCTGTCAGCAGCTGTCATCCGAGGCTTACGAAGAAGAGCGGCAGCTGCGCACGACCAATGTGTTGACAAGAGATCCAGCGGAAATAGAATTGTATTCCCTACATCGTGCGAGAGCAGGAGCAGATGACCTAAATGGTCATCGTTTTGTTCCCAGTCTGGCCATCACCTCTTGCTCACTTACTGCGATCACGCTTTCCCGCGAACGGGCAATGGACAACTCTGTTTTCCAGCTTCCTCTTCCACTGTTGCTATTAGTTCATCTGCATATCCTCGAGTATCCACACGTCAATGACCCAGAGTACGATATCAACGTCTTCAATTCCCGAACGCGTGGTCTGCGAGATCGTGCAAGATCCACGCAGGATATCTTCTATTTTCTGGTCGGAAAGATTGAGAGAACAAAAGCACGCGTCCAGAAGGTACCTGCCAATTATAAGATTCCTCTAGTGTCTCACCGAAATTTGGTAGATCTTGCCCTCGTATCCTTGTCTCAAGCCAGCAGACACCACGACGTTTCGAAACTCACTAGCAAAGTACATTGAGAACTTGAGACATCAAGCTATTGCCTCATCTGCTGACGCAGAATCTCCAACCGCGAATGTGGCTTGGTGGTGGAGAGACGTCGTTGTTAGGAAGTCACTCCTGGAACAGTGCGAGGGTGAAAAGTAGCTATTCAGGCGTTATTACGCGTCTTTCGTTCTGATTTGGATCAAATCTCATTAGGTTTATGCGTATGGTTGTCTGCCTTTCAACTCACGCGTTGTTCATCGCGGTATCGGCTACTAATGCCACTTTGGTATGTTCTCTATCTGGCCTCGTTAACTGGTCTTTACACGTTCGTTTAGAGTAATATATCCCAACTATCTGGGAACTATGCTTCTCGACTTGAATCTATGAAATATGCGAAGAACGGCTGGGTTCGCACTGCGTCCCTCATCCTACAGCGCAGTCGAGATCTTAGCACGTTACGGGTAGAGTCTTGGCTCCTTCGTTTCCACAAGTCGCTAACCATACACACAAGACTAATCTAGTGAAGCAGATGATCGCCCCGTCCAAGTACGGTTCTCTTTCCACATCAAAACTCATAGCCCTCCTCGACTCCAAGGGACGAGATCTCAAGCATAATTGGACAAATCGAGCACTGGAGTTTATTCTTGAACTGTCTGGCCTGAAGATGTCTCCCACCTTATCGTTATCCTCCCCGGATACCATCATTAGTACCACCATCCTTCGTCAACGAGCATCTAATAGTCTCCCACAGGTCCTGCCTGTAGCCGCAGCTCATCATTTATCCAATTTGCGAAAACTGAAGAAGCCGGTACTAGCCATCAAAGCACCCGAGTCTATCACTATCAATGTTAAAACAGAGACGCTAGCTCCCTATCTCAGCGCGACTTTATCAGATTACCACGATGCCCAAGTACGAATGCATCAGAACTTGCAAAATGCACTGACAATCATCAACCGTGGTCATGATCGTTATAACTCTCGAATAAAGAAAATGAAGAACCGTGGAGCCCTCTCTCTCAATTTGAGGCAGCCTCCTGATTGGCGACTGTATGTGGACTTTGAAGCGCGTAATCATTTCCCTCCTTCAGCCCCATAAATGTAATGAACCGAAAATACAGACACCTCCCGATCCGTCTTTATTCTCACTCTCTACACCCGATAACCTTGAATCCTTAGAAGAGCGTATAAACCGTATCAGGCACAAGCTCCCTGTAACCCCCGCGATTGGCGCCTGCAGCCGATACTCAACGAAAAAACCGACAATATCCGGCTGCAAAGCGTCTTGAATCCTGCGTAAGTCGTTGCCTTCTCTGCCTGCTAATCCCAGCTGAAAGCTCTTCAGGATACTACGTTGCATGAAGACGACAGTTTTTCAACCACCGATTCCGAAATCTGAATGTGTGTGGAGGGGATCGAGATTACTTTCAGGCTTTCCGTCTTTGGTAAACTCGTCCATGGCATTGAAAGATCTCGAATCTGATGATGGAGAGTGGTAATATATGCTGATATTGACATGGTAGTGTAGTACATGCCAAGTCGGTAATATTAATAAATTTACAAAGCTAGCGCAGGAGACAGCTCCATCTCATGCCTCAGCTGGCCGCAAATTTCGGCGGGGGCATCCTTGAACGTGTAGACCCGAAGGCCAAGGAAAATCGAGTCTTCTTCAGACCCCTGTGTAATAGCCCTGGCGATCTTTGTCTTGTCATCGTCGGAGGGTTGGGAGACAGCTTCAATCTTGTCAATGTCGGCCTTTTGTTCGTTATCTGTGGGGATGGCATCGACAACACCGTCCTCGCCTGCTTTCTCCTTTTCGATCTCCCCTTTCTCCCGGTCCTTGTCTTCGTCTGTTGTCTGTCCCTTCTCGGCAACAGCGCTATCTTTTGTCTCTTCTTTGGTGCTTTCCTTTACTGGGTTTTCGCTCTTTCCGGTCTCTTCCTCGATTGTCACTTTCTCTTCGGCGACCTTTTTCGCGGCAGCTTTCTCCTCCTCTGCTTTCCTGACTGCTAAAGCTTTCTGCTCTAATTCAGCTAAGTCTTGTCCAGCCAGGATATCCAAAGGAATGGGCAAATTCTGGGCCTGCGAGCTATTACAAATGTTGATAACCCGTCAAAATAATAACATGGAGAGGTGAGAAGAATACCTTGCGTTGAAGTCTACGAGAGAAAAACGATCAGTTAAATAAGATGTCATGGCTGGTGACCTACTCATAGCAATGGACTGGCTCTTGGCACGCTCGGCGAGCACCCTCGAAAGAAAGCGAGGATTCCAAGTCTCAACGTTTTCTTGAAGGTATGTCTACTCATTCTTCTATAAGTAGACGTCGCAGAAAGATAGTGTAGTGTGCCAGCCTTACCGACGGGCGATATACGAAACGGTCCAGACGAACCTGAGTCAAAAATTCAGAATAAACCCCCGCCGAGAACAAGAAGTACGCACGTGTACAACATACGACCCCGCCTCCAAATTCACTTCGACATTTACGCTTCGCGTGAGGAGCCTAGATGCCGAAGATTGCGCAATAAGATTCTTATCTCCTTTTTTAAACACCACGAAATCAAAGGTCCAGTGCGAGCGCCCTGATATAGCTTCGAAGTAACGATCGTCCAACTGCGACAGAACAATCATCGCCTTGGTAGCAGCAGGCAACGTGATAGTGACTATAGCAGAGACTCAGTGTAGCACATTATAATAAAAAAGGAAAATAAGACGTACATGATACATCCCCGTACGTCCAGGCCGAGGGAAGTGGGCGCGCTGGTACATGAAGCCACTGAGAGGACATGACCCAGTTTTCATCAAACAAAATGGTTTTGTCAATCTGCTCCCAACACTCCAAGAAGTCCCTGTCTGCATAAAGGTCGCAAAGATGAGCGAAATCTGAGAAATCGGATATAAAGAAGGAACGCACACTCCATGACAAATTGGCCATCGTCTCCAAAGGAATGTTCAAGTTGGGGAAGCATCTCAAGCCATTCGGGTGTCCATTGTTTCGAGCCGTCTGACCATGGACCAGTCCACTCAGAGTTGCCCCACGGATTTCGGATGACAACGAAACGTTTGTCTTTGCATTCAACTGCTCTGAGAACAGAGTAGGCATGGCCTCCAATCAAACCGCTGACTTTGATGTAATCTTCCCCGCTACGACTAGAGTCAAGGTCATTGAATGCGACCCCAAAGAGACGATCATGATTGGCCTTGAGCAGCTCTTCTGTCCAAAAAAGATCGGGATCAAGGATGTCCTGGAGATAGCGTTAGCTACAGTCGTACAGAAGAAAAGTATCAGATGCACATTTGCAGGGATGAAACATGTTACGCCACTGCGCTCAAATTAGCGTACGTTTAGTTAGGGTGATTGAGTCATGGAACGTACCCCGTGAGGTCTTCAACGGCTTCGCAGGCCCAGCCACCGCTCAAAGCACTGTAACTCCCATGGAGTTTCGCATACGCCTTTTCGATCAGCGGCACCCATGTCTCCCCATCGGTACCAGATCTGGCAAAGTAGAGGGTAGCGCTCCCTTTGCGTGAGGATCTGTTGTAGAGCGCCTTGTCGTTGTGATATAGCTGCTTTTCGGCTCCACCCAGCTCTTCGAATTTGGGGATAGACGTATAGAGCAGACTACGCAGAATTGAAACCACTGGCAGAATGAAAAGGGAGAAAAGCCACTTACTCATCGATGACCACATTTACCCATTTATTGTCGCGGAAGAAGATGAATCCATATACCCCAATCTTTTCATCTCTCTGAATACGCAAATGAGATGCTTATTACCTTTATCAAGAAGTATACTTACGGCAACACAGAATTTTTCCACCAACCCTGGGGACGTGCACATTGTTGCCAATGCGGAGACAAACCAGCAGTCACCAATAGCACCCTGAACTATATCATTCGAAGATGCGCCATCGATGAAAAACTGAGGATTGTCAAAGATCTGGGCCACGCGGAGTACATCAGAGGGATTGTATGTTTGGTCGCTCGCAAGTCCATGAAGGCACCGAAATTTGTCATGCTGTAGATCAAACTCGTGATCTCTATGTAAAATTTGGAGCTGGAACCAGGCTGCGAAGAATAGTCGATAACGAACCTGAACTTTCGATTCTTCGCCTTGCATTCCTTTGCAATACGTTCAACCTTTGTCTTGCAATCGACTAGTGCCTTTTCTAGTTCAGCAGTGACTAGTAAGCCGGCATGGTGTCCTTCTTGGAGGAATGATTTCTTGATCTCCTCAACATCCGGTTTCCCTTTGAAGAGATTGAAGATAGGCATTGGTATGGGGAAGAGAGCCGAGTCATCGAGATCTTGTTATATGAAGGATTCGGCGAACCTCCGAATGCCGTCAAGGGTAGAGATTTGCATTCGATTTTGGCGCTTATATGGGCGCTGCACAAAGGGCTTGTTGGAAGTTTTGATATAGATCATCGGCAAACTCGGAAGACGGTAGACAGCGAAACCTCCAGTAAAGCATCGGTATGTTTAAATATTTCCAAGGCTACGAAACGTGATACACCGTGAATGCATTGTGCAAGTTGCAGCAAAGTCATAACATTGGACGCGTATGAGACGGAGCTTTGACGCACCGGCAGATCCGGCGCTTAGCATCTGTTACTAATTATAGCCTCGTGCTGACCCACCTAGTCTATACTTATTCGAAATCCATCAGCATTCTGTTGAACGAGACACGTACACCCGATTCTTTCCCGCCTACTTACTCATATTTCATTTCCCGACCTCCTATACTTCATACCGCCCATATATACCTCATAGTCACTACCGCATCCTCAGTCGTTTCACCTACTTACTTATCCCGACAGTTCTCATAACGTTGTTCTTATTACTTTAGGTACAGTATCATATCAACACAGTCGTTTTCACCTTTTACTGTGCCGACTGAGTTCTCATAATGTTGTTCTTATTACTTTACATTCGTCAGCGTCCTGGACCAGAACCTCCGAGAGGATGTGTTTGATATCATGATCGCAAACGGCAATGACCACGGTATTGCATCTTCTGTATATATGTCCTCTAGACTCCGAACGAACTCTTCACCTACAACAATATCCGCGTGAAGAGAGGGGTCTCGCCGACTTCTTTGGGGCTGATAAGCTGCCAACAGCATGAGCGCCTTTAGTGAAAGGAGGGTTGCCACGAGGCGCCAGACGTCGAGATGTACGAGCTGCTTCATCACCTCGATCTTGCTCATGACCACAAGGCTGGTCAAGAAACTGTTGTTGGTGTTTTTGAATAGGAATTTTTGGAGAAGGTGGGATACGAGTGCAGCGCGTCAAACTGTCCTGGTCCGGCAGGAGCTGCCCTTCCGGTAGAAAATGCGATCAGATTGATGTCTGCATCCTTGACAAAGATGAAACAGTACAGAAAGATAGGAACCTCGATGGTCCTGAACCGCAGTTGGTGACTGAAGCTATCGTCGCCTTCCGGCGGAACAACGTACTAGGGTAGAGCACCTGCATCTTCCAAAGCTTGATGAAACGACCTTCCCAGCAATGACGCTCAGCGGCGCATTTCCTTTGTTATTACAAGAGAAAGGTCACTTCCACTCTTAACAATGTCATCGTTACTAGCACTTACCCTGCCGATATTGCTCCCATGCCGCAACGAGGGAATAAAGCCTTTAGAAGTTCTTTCACAATATTTGCTACTATTCAAGCGCTTCGTCTGAGGTGAACAGTGCTTCTGCACACAGTCCAAGCTTACAGAAGTACAGATTTAACAGATGATGATGGATATCCAGTGCGGATTCTCGTGATCACGAATGTAGGGGTGTAATACAGGAAGCAGACTCATCGTCCAGACTACACTGCTTATGGTAGGGCCAAAGCGGGAGCGTAAGTCATTCATTCTCCTCTGGGTAGCCAGTAAGGTGCCAATGTGTACGAAGAGAAGGAACGAAGTGACTTTATCCAAATAATGCATGTCAGGAAGAGAGGAAAGGGGAAGCAGCGGGTCGGGCGTCCTTATGTATTATGATGGCTTAGAAAAAACAGTTTGAGTTAGGTGACATTAACGAATTGAAGATACGATGCAGACAGATAAGAGATGAAATCCATTCCAGAGATGATCATGTCAGGACAACAGGTTATGGGCGCATAACGAGCTTGGTGGACTCCATGGATTGTCTCGTCCACGTTTCTAATTCCTCAGATGGCAATGTTTTCCATTCTTTCAAAATCTTTCGAAGATCGTGAGATTCTGACTTTCGAAACCGTATCAACTTCGTCCAATGTCTTGAGCAGCCTGAGCGTTTGCTCATCAACTTCGTCAGTTCGTTTTGCTCGGTCCTGCAACTGAGCATTTAAAGCACTATTCTCTTGTTCAATCTGGTTCCAGAAGAATCAGAAAAATGATAGCACAAAAAGATAGTCGATACTCTCATCTGAGATAGGATTTCTCGTAGTCGGGCATTCTCCTCCTCCAATTTAGGAATCGTTCTCGCAGCGATAGCTACTCGAGGCTCTAGGTCCTCTCTCCATTCATCATTGCGCTCCATGCCCGCTTCTTTTCGCTCCTTAGCCTTATTGATGATGTAATGTAGAATGTCGATATTCTCCTGGACGTTGACAGTACGAAATAGTCTGTCTAGATCTCGCTTCTCATCATCAGGGCATATCACGGATTTAGTGCATTACTCACGAAGGACTGAGACTCGATGTAGTCTGATATTTGATTGAAAATCGCGGTAAAGCCTTCCTTATCTTCCTCAGTATAGGTTGGGAAACATTCTGCAAAGTCCTCGTATCTAAATCCTCGGTGAGGCCGACAATACTAACCAGATGAGAGAGACGCACGTCCATTTTCTTGCTGAGCGCCGAACGGCAAGTTGAAGGGCAGAGTGGAAGTAAGACCACCGTATGCCACCACCCTGTGAGTCCATATTGTGGGAGTTGAACTGAGAGACGCGTCGCGTGATGCTGCCTCGCCGCGTGGCGTCACGTTGTGACAATCTGTAACACTGACTGTGGGCGGAGTCGGTCGAACCAATGCGTCCCATCTAACATAATTGGGCTCGAAGACGTTGAATCGTGTTGGAATGCACACGTTATTACTATTAGTACAAACTCAAAAGTAATGTTTCTGTGGATTTGAAAAGCCGTGCGCAATAGTCAAGATGACTAAGCACTCTTGGCCGGCTACTGCTTGTAGCTAACGTCGATGGACGACCCCCTTCGCGATGAGGAGGCCGGCGTCCCTCCACAGCAACCGCGACGGCGCTCGTTCTCATCCGCTATCATTCTCATGGTCATGCTCTTCTTGCTCACCAGCCACAACGGCGACGAATTTCTGGCAAGACACCAGTACCAGAACGCGCTGCAGTCACTGACGTATCAGCTCTCCAACTTTACCGCCTGGATGAACGGGACTGAAACAAACTTCACTGTGGTGTGCACTGTGTTTGATCATGCCGTATGATTTTCTCATCTCCATCGGCAGCCAGATCGAGAGCCTTCTCTCACTTCTTTACTGCATGAATTCATTCCCGTACGTCTGCCTTTGGACCCTCTATACTCCTCGTACTACTCCAATGTCACTGGATTCATTCGAGGAAGCTCGGCCTTTTTCAATATCACACCCTCTTTCTTGTCCACAGTTTCGTACTCTTGGAAGGAAGCTGCAGAGTCTTTCATTGCCCAGGTAAATGAAACAGAGGTTGTCGAGAGGGCTGGAATCTGGAACTGGACCGCTTCCAGCAGAGTATCCTTCAGCGTTTCGGAGAAGAAGCAGCCCCACACATTAGCGGTGGATCTTGTTTTGATTAATGTATGCCTTTTCTGCCAGTGACCGGAAATATTTCACCGACACTTACACAGGGCCGAATAGAATTGACCGACGAAAATACGAAGGAGGATTTGAAGTTTGATTTCGAAGGTGTCCACTTCATGCCCAACGGCTCAATATATGGGTTTGCAGAGCCATCGGGGTACGTCCACTGACAGCCTTTTTTCCAATCTAATTTTGACCATTTCTTTTCTAGAAGAAACATAGACATCAGATTGTTACCTTCCCTTGTGCCAGAAAATCAGAAAAACGAGACTGCACGCTTCGTGGAGCCCGAGCTTGCATCGAAACTGAAAAAACTTAAGAACTTGATTGACGCAGGTGTCATCGAGCATGAACCAACGCCTCAACGTATTTGCGATCTCTTTTTCCCTTATTATATGCCTGAATTGCTCGAGCAGATGAAACTTCGACGTGCCCATTCGCTCTGTATGCGCAGATGGATCCAGTCAGTATCTCGGAGCGTGAAATGCAGCAACTGGAGGAAGAAATGCAGCACCCGAAGGGTCTTCCCACTGTGTCTCCCCCCAAGCTTTCTGTATCAGGCATCCTTATCAGCAAGGAATGCGGTATCATGTTTGAAATCCGAGAAACCGAGGGACTGAGGTTTGTATCTCAGCAAGTCCACTAGACGATCTAGTAACGATGTCTTCTCAGGTCTCGCACGTTTTTCCGCAAAGTCACAACGTGTGCGTGTCCCCATCACCCTTCTTTGTTTTTCTCATCTCTCCGTGTAGATGCAGGAAGTGCAACAGTGATATATTTCATACTTCTCTTTGTCCTAGCGCGGCAAATGGAGCGGAGCCGGACGCCCTCGGGGATATCGCGAGTGTCCCGGTGGACTTTCTTCACACAGTCGACCATTGATTCAGTTTCTTTCGCTGGTCACATCACTTTTGCTATAATTGCAGAAGGTCGGCCTTCTCTCTCTCTTACCGCGCCAGCTTTTTTGGCCTGTACTATGTTTGTGTACGAGGCGGTGAGTTATACAGTTCATCATCATCTTCACTTATAACATTTATTTCTAGCAATTTTCCGTTCTCATACACCAGATTCAGATGCCCGAAGACATCGTTGATCCCGTACCTGCCCCAACTACCGCTATCACGCAAGAACGTACTGGTAATGTCCCACCCCCTGTGGTTCCCCCAAATCCAGCGACAACGGCGGCAGCTCCCAGTCTGTCCTTTTGGGCATTTGCTATCCAGCATCTAAGATCCGATCCTGGTGCCAGACTTTGTAAGGTTCTTTATCACTCTTTGGTGCATACATCGAAACGATTTCCGTAGGGATCACTATGTTCTTCTTTTTAACGTTCATCGTTCGGGTTATCCTGTCGCCCACGCTATCCCTCATGTTCGTTGCTCTCACATACTCGTTTATCTGGTTACCTCAGATCATTCGTTCCGTCCGCCGGGGTCGCTCAAGTGGGTTTTCGAAAGAATACGTAATAGCCACGACAGGTTGTAGGCTTTCCCTTGGAATGTGTGAGTAGTGTCCGGGCATATACGACCTCACTCACTGTCTGTCAGATTTCCTTGCTTGTCCAAAGAATGTTCTAGATGTCGATCCTCGATGTAAGTTTCCACACATCCTCCTTTCTATGGTCGGTCTCACGCCCAGGAGCCTGGGCATGTTATTTGGCTGCTTTTGTATGCCTCCAGGCCTTGATAGTCATCCTTCAAGATGAACTCGGACCAGCCTTCTTCCTCCCCGCAAAGGTATCTCATGATTTTGAATGGACGAAGGGGCCAAGGTGTATTCACTTGTATGTTACAGTACGCCGCTGTGAAGGCCTACGACTATCACCCGGTATTGCCCCTCCCCGATCCTGAGGCGCCGGAACAGTCTCTCGGAGATTGCGTAATCTGTCTGGACGCTATCTTAATAGAATCTCCTCTATTGCGGAAGAGGAAGTCGATTGATGAAAAGCATGATGACTGGGATACCCGGAGCACAGCGAACAAACGGAAAATAGCGAAAGGCATTGATGCAAGTGGGATTTTAAATGCCGTCCAGGCTGGTGTTGGAAACGCTGTTGCAAGGAAGAATTATAGCCTTGCGCCATGCCATCATCTTTTCGTGAGCAGCCTGTTTCTTTTTTGTTGCGAGACGCTGATCATCGTAAAATCTCACAGCATACTGAATGTCTTGAGAAAGTTAGTCGTTTATCTCTGTTTCTTTTCAATGGATATTGAACTTCCTCCGCTCAGTGGCTTGCTATTAAGGTCAGTGTTATCTACAGGATTTTGAATATTATTGATATATATGCTGGTCTAGAACATCTGTCCGCAATGTCGTCGACCTCTCCCACCTCTATAATGATTTATTTAATGCACTGTATATCCACCGCATGTAACTAATGTGTATTTTAAATTTATTCCTGTCTCCTGTATGAGTTTGCTCCCATATATGGAAGACGGCTACAGGTCTTAATCTGCGACTTGCACAACGTCGATATGGATTCTTCATCTAGCTCGCGCATTGCCTCCAATTCCATACCATGTCATGGACCTTCACGCCGCACACCAGCATCGTCCGTCTTGTGGGCTCACCTGCTGAGAAAAGACACATTGGCCGCACCGCCGAGCTCAGACATACCTCTACCACCTATTGCGCCAACCGACAGGACAGGGACGTCACTACGAATTCTCCTTCATGATACCCAAGCGCATTTTGAAAAGTTTTCTGAACGAGTGGAGAAGCTTACGAAGGGTGTAGACGAAGCGAAGCAGGAACTGGGTCTGACGAGGGCGCTCTTCCAACGAGAGCACGAAGAGCTGACAAATGAAATGTATAACTTGGGTGGGTATCTCTACACCAACATATACCTACTTCTTATCTACGTTTTTCGCCAGTCAACCGATGCCAGACCGAGATTCAGAAAACGGCTGGGCGCCCCGCACAGGCCGAAAGAATGGAGGAGTTTTGTAAAGGTGTGCAACTGAGGCTGGATGGTCTGGATAAGCGCATAGATACTATACAGTTGGTGAGTCGACGAACCGTTGCGCTGTTAATGTTTTTCTAAAGAACAAGCAAAGCTTTATCAAAACAATTCACAGACATTACAGAGTCAGTCGCAGGCCCTCCAGACGATTCAGGACCAACAGAGCACTATTCTCTCGGCGCTTCTGCCCCTTCTGCCCCTTCTTCAGGCGGTTCCCTTGCACATCGACGCAGCTCGCAACTCTATCAAGGAAGCGATAGGACAGCCCCGACAGTTAGAACGGACGTCAGAGAAGAGCTCAGACACTCGGTCTAGCTCACCCACCAGATTGGTGGTCCCTTGCGAACAACGATCCTCACCGTCCGGAAGGAAACGGCGTCGTGTGGACGAGAACACATTCTGCATTCCCGGGGATCAACAACCTCGTAGCCTTGTAGGTGCGACACGCAAGTCTTTGACGACGCACAGCTCTTCCCTCTCGAAACGGAGCTCGACATTACTCGTACCTGTACAGCAACAATCTCTTTCAGCTATGGGCTCCTCGACTGCTTTGTCTTCACCGGTCGGAATGGGCGTGCGGACTCCCCATGTAAATACAACTTTAGATCCAAAGACGCCTCGCCGTCCTCTGGCTGAACTCGTGCAGCACACTAATCAAAATGCTTTGAAATCATCTCTCCCAAAGCAGGTCCCTTCCGTGGATACTCGCGATCGTACTTCTTCCTTGCGAGGGAGACGGCCTTCGGTATTCGCTCCTACACCCCGTCGCTCTCGTCTACCTCAGCTTCCCATCTCCGTGATGACTCCAGGATCAAAGTCCAGAGTATCTGACACTGCTATGACTACAAGCACCGTTCACCGACCTTCTCATCTCTCAGAATCGCACATCCTTCCCTGTACACAACCGACTCCGCAAAATAGCACCATCTGTTCACCTGCACACGTTCCGCCCGCGACAAGTACAAACCTGACTTGTCGGACGACAACATCACTACAGCAAGACATTCAGACAACCCCACATACTAATACATTCTCTGCACCCCCGCTTACTTTACGGCAGAGAAGATCTCCTTTTGTGAGTACTATGCAATCCTTGGACAATATTTGCGTCTAATGATTGTGTCTTTGTAGCGAGAAGGTCGGCGGTATATTCCTTTAGACGATTCTGATGATTCTGACATTGATACGGCCAATGGATAAGGAACTTGCTTGTTTCTTTGGTATTCTACGCTTCATTTACATTGGCTCGTCGGACAAATGAACCTAGGTTACTATATGCTATCTTGAATTGCAGTGGTGCCCGTCCCTACTGAATCTTGAGATGATTCTTTTAAATGTCCTTCAATGAAATTTAACTTCGTTGTAACGAGGACTCTGGAAATTCCTAATGTCAAGCTTATGTCAAGTGAGGAGTGTATATTATATATGAGAAGAACTTGTCATGGATAACCGACCGATGGGTCATTAATCTGGCGATCACTATTAATATCCGACTCAACGCTTGTTGCCAACTTTGGCTTGGAACCCCTGGCTGGGAAATACGGAGGATAGGACGAAGCATGGGTCTTCCAAGGCCGTACGTGATTTGGGTAGGACGCAAGGTCCCGACTGTCAAGGATAAGTAGGGCGGGATCGTAGGCACCGGAATTTTCAACACGAATGTTATCCGAATTGGTCAATCTCGCCAGAAGAATTGTCGATCTGGGGTGCGTCCTCAGGGAATAAAAGCGCGCGACGATTCGACAACCTATATCTCCCAACTTTTCCCTCTACGGCCATCCTCTCTACTGCTCTTCAGCAACACCACGCTCGCTACCGTCGAACTACATACCATCACTATGCAGCTCTTCAAAGCTGCCGTCGATGCGCTCGCCCTCATGATGTCCGTCCGCGTCTCAGCCACGTGTTATATCTTGGAGCACAAGAAGCCAATGGAATCAGTCGAAAGTAATTACGCGTAGATGGGATGTAGATGTGATTTTGAGGTCTAGCACTCTGAGCGCTGCTTGCCTTGATGGACTCCAGGTGTTGGTACCGCCGGGTCCATAACCCTAACCTGGCCCATGCGCCGTGGCCATATGACTCTTACAGTTACATTGCAAGGTTTGCGTAATGTCTTGTGGAGTCGAAGCACTTTAGTGGCATGTTGACATTGCGAAGCGAAATATAAGCAAGCGTGTCGGGCCGATCTGCCGAGTAGCATGGCAATTTCAATTTTGTGAGATTTTATTTCGCCCACACGATGTTCTACTACATCTCATTCCTACGACCTCCCCCGTCGAATGCGAGTTTGTCTGGAAAGCTTTCTATCACCCCACAGATAGCCAATGACCTTCGTACTGAATTTTACCTCGGCACACAGGACATCTTTTATATCTGGTCGTCATCACTGGGAACCCAGACTAGACCAAACAAGTTGACCACCTGGCGGCGGGAACAGGCATACAAGGAGATTCTTGTTCCCTTGCCACCTTTAGTTCGAGAGGGACAAGAGTGGACTCTCATCTTGACAGCCTCTGCTAAGGCTTCAGACGCTATTGTTGATCTTCAAGACAGTACCGTCGTAGGAAGAGCACCCTTTGGGGTCTCATCTATGCCAGTGCGATTTGGACGGTCCTCCGCAATAGAGAAAAAGCAGGAAATGATTGAAAGAGTTTATGCTTTGCATCGCGGCACTATGAAGATAACAGAACAGACCTCATTCGACTTGGATAAGGTGTTTCCAAATATTTTCCATTGAAAACTTGACTTATCTCAGTTAGGTATAGAAAACATGGGACAGTGGCATCGGACTCAGTTCTTGGCTGGTCACTAAATCAAGACTGGGACAACTACCTGAAGAGCTGCGCTTCGCGTTATTCTCTAAAGAGAGTAGAAATATCATTGAACTGGGTGGGTATACTTATTCTTGATCTTCGTCTCTGTTCTATGTTGTTTTAGGAGCGGGAACAGGTGTTTTATCCTTGACCCTCGCAGCCTTGCGCTCGTCTGCCAACGAACAAGATGACAGCAAGTCTCGTATCGTAACCACTGATCTAGGTTCGTACATATCTATATCTATGACATCTCATTTTCAAACTATCAGAACACCAGAGTCAGCGATCCCTCTTTTAGAGCACAATATCGCAGCAAACAGACACTTGTTCACCAGCGGGTCGGCTCATCCGAAAGCCAGTGTGTTAGACTGGGATGAAGATCTACCTGATTATATACAATCCATCACTGCTGGGTTTGATGCTATAATGTATGTAAACTTCGTCAATTTCCGCCGACGGGTAGATTCTTACACTAATCCAGCATGGCCGACGTCACATACAACACATCTTCCTTTTCGGCTCTGGTTCGCACACTCTCCAGTCTTATCGCGATGAGCGCAAAGCGTCCCTTGGTTCTCTTGGGATACAAAGAGCGGGATGAGGCCGAACGCACTATCTGGGTCATGGCTGAGGAGATTGGTATTCACTTCAGAAAGGTTGACGAGATCGTGGGGTCGGGTGGTGATCCGATAGAAGTTTGGATTGGAGAAGTCAACCGCCGTCAGGAGACAAAGACGACGGTAACAGGCCGAACGAAGAAACCCACTAATTAACCCACAGAGGAACTGGGGCGCCGGCAGGGCCTGCGAGCTAGTGGTTGTGACGGTTAGTAAATCACTTCGCCAAAAAAAGACGTGATTGAAATGGTAGCTCAGAGAGGAAGTAGCCAGTCAATCTAGCTTTTCTGTTTCCGCATTCGTTATAGACATTATAAATGTCGCCCATCAGTACATCGTATGATTATGCGTAGTATCTGGATATCAACTCCCGTTATTGAAGAGGCGACGAGCTAGAACAAGCAATTATCGACTTCCAAAAATTCACCTACATTCCATGTACATTATAATGCGGCCGGACTATTTTGCTATACCAGATAGACGGATTGTAAATGTATACGCGGACAAACGTTTCAAAAAAGTGTAAAGATTTTCAGCCCCGGAACGAGGGACAACAACACTGTCTACAGTTCCAGCGATTTATATCGACTTGGGTGATTTTTCAGTAAATTAAAATTTGACCCGTTGGCGACGACCTAAATACTGGACATCAGAGTGGAACAGCCCAAAACAAAGTAGCGTACTTTTCCGAGAGACGATGGCGCCGCGTGGGCGGACATCATGAGGGCGAGCGCATCGACGGCAGCTTTGAAGAGCTGCATAGTGATGGTGTGTAGTTCGACGGTAGCGAGCGTGGTGTTGCTGAAGAGCAATAGAGATGATGGCCGTAGAGGGAAAAGTTGGGAGATATGGGTTGTCGAATCGTCGCGCCCTTTTATTCCCTGAGGACGCACCCCAGATCGACAATTCTTCTGGCGAGATTGACCAATTCGGATAACATTCGTGTTGAAAATTCCGGTGCCTACGATCCCGCCCTACTTATCCTTGACAGTCGGGACCTTGCGTCCTACCCAAATCACGTACGGCCTTGGAAGACCTATGCTTCGTCCTATCCTCCGTATTTCCCAGCCAGGGGTTCCAAGCCAAAGTTGTAGCAAAAGGCGTACTGCATCTTCGTCTCGCAGCTCAACAACCACCGTCACGGTCGTTCGTCCAGGCGTTGAGACGCAATCAATAGTATCCACCAGCGCTGGCACCAAAGACGGGTGATATACACAATCCACCACTAAAACAAGGTCAAAAGCTGGAAAATCAAAGACTCGCGAACGCCGTTTTGATGGAGTTGCATGCAGTGAAAGCCAGTCCAGTTCGGCGATTGATATATTAGTCGTACCAGGAGAGCCAGAGCAATTTAGTAAGATGTTCTTTTCGAGTAGTGGTAACATTTCACTGGTATCAGTGACGGTGTAGCTCTTGACCCAAGAACAGAGTGCTACGCTCAGCAGACCGGTGCCCGCCCTGTCATCTGAGATCAACGAAAGAATACGACATAATCTGAAAACACTAACCCGAGTTCCAGCACCGCCGTATCTCCCAAATAATTCTTGTCAAACAGAGAAGCCGTCGGTGCAACAAAGTGAAGCTGCTCAAGGACAAGACGAGCAAAATCAATACTATACAGAAAGAATGACTCTGACGGTAGTGCGAAACAAGATTTACTAGCGATACCTAGCTTTCCATACCACGCTTCCCGTATCCCCACGCCGACTTCGCAAGGCGGTAGTGTCCTGGGCAATGCTGATTTCAATTGTTTTACCAACAGGCCTCGACACTTTGGTTCCACGTTTTGAAGAATGCCGCGAAGATCTTGCTCGAGACGAAGATACCGGAGGCGCACCTGTCGGTGGGCAGAGGTCCAGCTGAACTGTGAGAACATCATGATGCGAATCTTGCTGTCCCAGTCCACGGAATCCATTCGAGTTTGGAGAAATACCGCTCTGGAGATCTGAATATATCAAAAAGACCTGTGACAAGAGCAAAAAAGTCAATCCGGCATGTAAGAAATCAGTAGAAGGATGGTACCTCTTCGTCTGCATCAACGACCTCCTGTGAATCTTCTGATAACCGAACAACACCATAAACACGATTGCCGCCGTCATTCATTGAGATAGGAACTGAGTAAGCTCTCCCAAACAGAAGCCGTTCTGAGTCGTAATGGTCGGCACTAGACAAAACTTTGTTGTCGACTATTTTCTATGGCCTGTCGATGCTCTCTTCGTCGGTCCACCATCATTTAGCACGGTCGCTGCCTCCTTTGCACGCTGCTCGTCGATTATTCACCAATGGAAGATGCCTGAGATACACTGAAGCTACTCAGAAGGTCCATGAGCCAACTCTTGAACGGCCTAAATTTGCGGAAAGGCTAGGTCGACCTCAAATAAAGAACCAAATCCTGGTACGCTATATAATATTGAGCCTTTTGGATGTTAGATGGCTAACCGAATGAAAGTTTTTTGTATTTGGGTCGTCGCTCGCGTTTTCCTATGCCGCATGGAGAACGAATTTAGAGACTGAGGCCTGGGCGACCAGGCTGGCTGCAAGCACAAAATGGACCGAGATTACTAGCGCAGACCTACGTAGGCTCCAACAGATCGATCTGGTCAAGGTGTGTCTTCCGTGTGCTTGATCATCTCCAATCCCGACCCGTGCATGACAGAATCTTCGGGGGTCCTATACTCTTATCCAAGACCAAGCCTCGCAGATCCCCCAGTTGCTCCGACCGTGGATCAGCGGATTATACCTTGCCTTCGCACAACCCTACGCAGATGCCTCAGATGGGCGTCGGCTCTGCTGGAAACTATGTCTGCTCAATGCCGGCGTATGGGTGGCTTGGAATGTATCTCGTTTGCAACCTATGATGATTCGTAGTTTCATGCATCACCCGCTCTCCGGCTTGTCGTACACCATGCTCACAAGCACGTTTAGGTGCCTCTGTTCAGCAATTTCATTTCGCAACATGTTGACTGACTTGTAAATACAGCCATAGGTCGATCATCCACCTCTTGGCCAATTGTCTAGCGTTGGAAAGCTTCGGTAGCTGTCATAGAAATGTTATTTAGACTCCAGACTCATCTTTCGTTCGCAGGATCGTCAGCGGCGGTGTATCTATCTCAGTCCCAGTCGTCGGCATCCCCAGATCAACTTGAATCAACATCGGCATACCATTTCCTAGCTTTTTACCTCTCGGGTGCGCCATTTCAAGCGTCATTGGTCAAATTACAACTATAATCCTTTCCTAATCTACTATAGCTGGCATCTTTGCATCTCTCGTTTCGCATACCGTGACCGTAAAATTCAAGTACCCCCGTCTCATATCTCGTCTATCTTCTCCTGCCAATGCTGCCAAACCCGTCGACACATGGCAGGCCGCGGTCTCTGCAGTATCCAACTCGGCAGCGAGTGCAACAAGGAAAGCTGCAGCTTCGTCGATAATGCCTTCGTTAGGCGCATCTGGTGCCATATATGCCTGCGTAACGATGACAGCTTTAGCATTTCCGAACGGGCAGATTGCTTTAACCATTCCTCCTTCATATCCCATTGATATACAGTTAGGCGTGGGTGCCTTACTTGCACTAGATGTTCTGGGCGTAATTCGGGGATGGCGGTTCTTTGACCATTTTGCCCACCTCGGAGGTGCTGCTTTCGGTGTCGCATACTACACCTTTGGCCCGACGTTTTGGACCTACATAAGAGGAGCTGGTGGCACCAAAAAGTCCGATCAGAAAGAAGAGTAAAGGAAGCATCGATTTCCTAGACGTCTTGGATCTGGATTCGTATAAAATTCAAGACAGTATTTGTATTCTCAACTCATCCACACTCTGTAGAATCTATAGAATCGAGTTATGCAGTGTCGTGAAGCCACAACGGGTCTGACAATGTCGCCTTCCAAGGCTGAGAATATTTTATTCACGCAGATCTGGCCAAGATACCGCTTCATTACTCTTTACGTGTGGTTTTTGGACTTTTTTCGTAATGAACGGACTTACTAGGCTTCTAGGAACATTCATCCATAGATCTGGTTATGTCCTTTATCGATTGACATAAATACCCGTATTTCGGGTATACTACTTCTTCATAACGGTACAAGAGCCTCAATCAGCATGGCATGCACTAAAAACTGTGCAATCAAGAGTACGGGTGGAAAGAGTGCCTCTTGCACACCATTAACTTATTCTTTTCTAACCAGCTTCCGTAGCTACTAAAAAGCCTGTCTTGACTAGCATCAACAATTCTCTTCCCCCCAAGCAATTTGCTATTAAGACCTCGTAAATGCCAGCTCACAAAAGGTTGCGATGCCATCGCTTCCGGTCTGAAACTGTGGCCCTTCGTGACATCAGGAAGTACCAAAATTCGACCCACCTGCTTATCCGAAAGCTGTCCTTCCAAAGTCTTGTTCGTGAAATAGCTCAAAACGTCCAGGCAAGTCGTCTTTATGTCCTCAAGGCGTCGTGGCACTTACGTGCTTCATAGCTTTTCCTTCCGCTTCGCTTCCAGACCACTGCCCTTCTGGCCCTGCAAGAGGCTGCAGAAGACTTTTGGTTTCCATCTTTAAGGACGCAAATGCTGCGTGCCTCCACGCGAAACGAGTCATTCTGATGGCTCGGGATGTCGCTTTAGTTCGAAAGATCAGAGGAGGTCGTGAAGCATATTAAAGTATCAGAGTTCAGTCTAAGGGGGTCATAGAAACTACGAACGTAAAAATGCTCTGCCTGCCAGTGGGTAATGTATCCAACTTTGATTTCACTTATATTTCAGTGAACAGACAGGTAATATAGCATGGTGATCACCTTAATAGCCTCATGTGGGTAAGAGTACTACAAGCACAGTCGGACGTTTGATATTTAGCCATTCGGCTACTGCGGAACAGCCTCAGGACCCCCACGCAGCAAGACGCACAGCACGGGGTAGAGTTCAATTATAGCTCTAAATACGCTTAACGGTCAAACAAAATGAGTTACAACACTCCAAGAGGCCCCGAGTTTCTTGTCTACCAATCTCAATACTTGCGTTTCTTCAACTGTTCAACAAAGTGTTACCGTTGACCGGGATGTCCGATCACCAGGAAGTAATAATATCATGCGATCACGTGGCGGAATTTTCCTTGATACGACATAATAAGGACCGCAGCTACCCTTGGCCCCCGTTCGTTTTGCCTAGTTCCCCCCTACTCGCTGGGCGAGCACAGCAATCTTCTATCCGATTTATACCTCTACCACGACGTTCATTCACACATTTTTTCCTATCCCTTTCTCTCTCTCCAATGCTGTCGGCGTTATTTCTTTGTTTTACCCTCCTGTTATACGCCTCAGATGTTTTCGCTGCTCCTCAACCATCGCCCGCCGGTAACGGGATTTCGATGAATCTACATAGACGACGTCCCTCGTACCGTACGAGGGAAGAGTGGGGCCAATGGGCGAGGAACAAGAGGGAGATGTTGATGACGAAGTACGGTGCTTCAGTACCCCAAAAGCGCAGTTCGGGCAGCAATTTGTAAGTTGTTGGTTGTTGTAGATGGGTCGGTTTATCCAATGCTGCGTGTAGATTGGTCAACCAGAATACCGACTCGAGGTACGCTTAGCTTGACCACGGGTGCAAACACTCCCTGACCACGTTTAAACTTGTCAGTTTTTACGGATCTTTGGCCATTGGCACTCCTGCCGTTTCATACGATGTTATACTGGACACGGGTTCTGCGTACGTCGGTCCTTTGGCCTCGTAATTACGTTTGCTCTAACTCTGGCTTTAGTGACCTGTGGGTCGCTGACAGCGACTGCGTATCAGGATGCAGCAGCATACCCACATTTAACACCGCCGACTCGAGTACATTCGTAAATAAAAGCACAGATTTCTCTATATCGTATGGTAGCGGCAGTGCCTCTGGCTTCTTGGGCTCTGATACTGTCCAAATGGCCGGTTTCTCCGTGTCAGATCAGGTCTTCGCGGTGTGCGACACAGTAACATCTGGGTTGCTGACCGATCCTGTCTCTGGTCTTTTGGGCCTGGCCTGGGAGTCAATATCGACGTCGGGAACTACTCCCTTCTGGCAAGCGTTAGTCGCGGGAGGTGCTTGGGATGAGCCTGTAATGTCGTTCCAGCTGACACGGTACGCATTTCTTTGACGTTGATGATTTCGTTGTCTGATGAAAGTCGCAGCTATCTCGGAGTCACCGGTGCTAGTAGCCTCGAACCTGGAGGAACCTTCACCATGGGTATGTCGACGTCGAACTGCCTTGTTTGCTGGACGCTAATCACCGATTTACTATCAGGCTTCGTCAACTCGACATTGTATACTGGAGATATCGAATATACGGATTTGGTCGACTCCGGAAGTTATTGGCTGTTGTCTCTGACCTGTAAGATCTCCACCTATTCCAGTGTGACTTAACGATCAATATGCGCAGCTCTGACCGCTCAGGGGACCTCCGTGACCATAGGCTCCGGCTCAGAAGCCTATGCGGCAATCGACACTGGCACAACCTTAGTTGGGGGTCCTTCCGAGTATATTGCTAATCTTTATGCGGAAATACCTGATGCGACTGCGGGTACCGGTGACTACGATGGATATTATATATATCGTGAGTAATTTAGTCGTGCTACTATTTCCAAACGTGTTCTCAATCGCATGCTTAGCTTGTGATACCGATGTCAATGTGACGATGTCCTTTGGTGGAAAAAGCTGGTCCATCAGCAACCAGGATTTCCAGCTTACCAAGATATCGTCATCGGAGTGCCTGGGCGCCTTCTTCGAATTGACTACCGGAAATAGCGCACCTGCTTGGATTGTTGGCGATACTTTTTTGGTACGGTTCACAGTTTCAAGTTGACTACTGCAGTGCTGACCTACAAATAACGCAATAGAAAAATGTTTACTCGGTATTCCGATACAGCACCGCAGCAGTAGGGTTTGCTGAGCTGAGCAGTTACGCATTGTCTATGAATGGCGATACGAGTGCTACAGTGCCCACTGCGACCATCGGTTCAGTTGCAGCAGCTGTATCAGCAACAAGCAAATCTGGGGTACAAAGCAATTATGCAAGCCGGACGTCTCTGGGTGCCGGAACGTGGCTAGCAGCATTGGTCATGATCGCTGTGGTTTGCCTATCATGACAAGATAGTACTTATTTAAATGGACATAAGACAGCCTATCAACACAACATTCTATTCTCAACCAAGTTATGTATACTGTATCGATATTCGCTCATTTTAGAATTAGTTTGACAACAAAGATAATGTTTCCGGTGATGCGGAGGTCGGCCACGATCATCATTGCAACATCCTGACGGACGTAATTGAAGCGCAGCGAGAATACAAATTTACACAATTGCACGTTCACGACCCGTAAGGCCGCAGTAAATGCCCATCAGACGGGCCTAAGAGGGACCCCATATTAATCAGAATTTAGAATTTCATTCCATACCCACATCGGGACCGACCTTCCGTTGGCTTTTTCCCGCGCCTCCACATTACGCGTCACGCGCATTCCTGTGGGCTTGTACGCACCGGAACCCTGTAGTTAATGTTGTATAATTAACCTTGGTAATATACCATTCCTTTTCTGCTGTATCCTATGAAGTAGTCTGTGTTTTTGGGAATCTTCCAACCTTCCTCAACCTTCCTCTGCTCTCGTGTGTCGCTTCCTGGCTGAAACTATTCGAGATTTAACTACGGACTAGCAATAAAAGCGATAGAAGGTTGTCTGTCCATACTTGTTCTTCGGAGCTTCTTTGGGAGCTTCCATGAACTTCTAGCTTTGAACAGCCACTACTTATGTCATTTCTCCTTGTACTTCATTTCTACATTTCCAGTGTCGTACAAGTCTTAATTTGAATCCTATACATGTCTGTGTAAGCTGTATCAAATAATTCGAACGTGAACTTAGAGACTATGATGTTCCATCTGTTTCATTTCTATACCCAAGAGACCGAACACCGTGTATCTGCCTTGGATCTCAAAGTTTCCGGAGAATAAACCAGAGTAATATCCTTCACATCTTTCCCATAATGAATAATCCACTATGAGTCAGAACCACCTTCTCTATTGACATTTCCTGTATGATCTTGAGCTTCATGTAAAATAGCAAAATGTGAAGGATTCAAGTTGTCACCTGTTAAGTAGCTACATTAGCCCTCGCCAAGATTGTGGGGTCGTTTACTATGGGCATATTTTCCTGGATGTATCTATACATTCTCACAAGGTGAAGATATAGAATAATTGTACATGAGGTACAGGAATCGTCAATTCCTGAACATCTCTGGAATTGCCCATTCACTATCCATGTGAACATGGGAGGCCCAGATTTATATTACAGTAAGGTACAAAGGTAGTCTAAGTTAGTTTGCGTAGGAGATAAACGAATACCGGATGCCCCAAGTGCAAGATTAAGCGGGAGATGATACAGACCGGCCACGGGAGCCTGGAGCATTTTCAGATGACCTCCTATCACTGGTGTTGTTAGATTCTAATTAAATCGCAAAGACTTTCAGCCACGAAGCGGCGCGCGAGAGCGGGGAAGGTCAAAGAACGTTGAAAGATTCTAACAAACACAGGCCACTCAATAGGATATGTTGGCGAAGCAACAGTATATTGTCAAGATTAATTGTACATTTTCATTACCCAGATTCCGATGTTATAAGTGCACGGGAGAGCAGGCGATGCTAGACGCGTAATGTGGAAGTCGATCCCGAGGGTACGGAATGAAATTCTAAATTTGGATTAATATGGAGGAATGACGCGAGGTCCCCCTTAGGCCCGTCTGATGGGTATTAACTGGGACCTCACGGGGCCTACTACCATCTCAAACAGCTACCAGTGTTCGCGACAAGCAAAACCGGATCCATTGATAACCACGGCAGCCCCGACGCTCGCAAGGTTCATAGAAAACTGCAGATTCCGAAGCCGATTGTAGATCCCGAACAAGGGAATACACTTACAGATGCATGACAGAGTAACCAATAACAAAAGAAATCCCAAGATACAAAATGAAAAACATAAATATGGGATAATACAACTAGGCGTACAATAAAGATAGGCAAACAAACACGAATGTCTCTACGAGCGCTCGCCCCTCAACCTACGGGCCAAAGCCAAATCTTTAGGCTGAATAGTAACACGCTTAGCATGAATCGCAGCAAGATTAGTATCCTCAAACAACGACACAAGATACGCCTCAGCAGCTTCTTGAAGCGCCATCACAGCAGACGATTGGAATCGCAAATCAGTCTACACACCCGTCAACTCACCGCCTACACATCACACAATACCAATACCAACACACCTTGAAATCCTGAGCAATCTCACGAACCAACCGTTGGAATGGCAGCTTCCGAATAAGCAACTCCGTCGACTTTTGATACCGACGAATCTCACGAAGAGCAACCGTTCCAGGCCGGAATCGATGAGGTTTCTTCACTCCACCAGCAGCTGCCTAAACCACGACTTCAGTCCCATACTCAAACCTCAAATACAGCAAACAACGCTACTCACTGCAGTCTTCCGCGCAGACGACTTGGCTGCCAATTGTTTACGAGGCGCCTTTCCTGTTCAGATCTCAGTACACCGAACAGCACTCGCACCAACAACGGAAACCCACCTCCAGTAGACTTGCGTGCAGTCTGTTTCGTGCGAGCCATGGCAAATAATAAAGGTGAATCGAAGAAGTGGTGGTGGTGGTGGTGGATTGAAGTAACATTACCCTTCGTTTGCCCCCGCGTTATATACAAACACGACGCGTCTGTCCACGTGATGGCCCGCGATGCCCTGAATCAACAAAACAAGGAATAAGCACAGCCACCTGTCGGAGCTACATAAGGCCTGCCTCGTTTGGAAGGAGGTCCCATTGAGTTGTTCTCGTTGCTACTGCCACCACCGCCGTAATTTGTTTACCTTACCTACTACACAACTCGTATCGACATGTCTGGACGTGGCAAAGGTGGAAAGGTGAGCGTTGGCATTGATGGGATGGATTGTTTCTGTGCTGACTGGGGGGGTGGTTAGGGTCTCGGAAAGGGAGGAGCTAAGCGTCACCGCAAGATTCTGCGTGACAACATTCAGGGTGAGTGGAATGGGTTGCTGTCGTTGTTTTTCGTCCGGTGCTGAGTTGGTGGGTAGGTATTACGAAGCCTGCTATTCGTCGTCTTGCCCGTCGTGGGGGAGTGAAGCGTATTTCTGGTTTGATCTATGAGGAGACCCGTGGTGTGTTGAAAATCTTTCTGGAGAATGTGGGTTGGATGTCTTTTCTTTTGTCGCGTTTCTGTTTTTGATGTGTGTTGGTGCAGGTTATCCGGGATTCTGTTACGTATACTGAGCATGCGAAGCGGAAGACGGTGACAGCGCTCGATGTTGTCTATGCCTTGAAGCGGTCAGGCCGCACTCTTTACGGTTTCGGCGCTTAGTTCTTTGTCTGCAGTCTTGTATTCCTTTCCCTGTTATTGTATCTGTATATTATTTTTCGTTGTCACGTCTATCTATTAGTCTGTGTATGCCTTTTTCAAGCAGGCAACCTGTCAATGGGGAATGTACGACCTTGTCGGACTGGTCCCAGTCTGGGCAAAGACATCTGGTGCGTTTACGTACTGAAGCTAGCGACGTAGACTCTTAAGTTGCCCCGTTCTGGTGGTCGAAGCTAATTGCTTATTAATCGTTTAAGGTGTCAGGTAGGTACTTGAGCTCTCAGCAGGACAGCTAGGCAGGTATGTGGTGTACAAGAAAGGACCCTCCCTGATTACACAAGTACCATAAGAATCATTGTATGCTACACCCCCCCAACCTGGGGGGTGAGGGGGGGGGGAGACCTAAGTTCTACGACCTAAAACTTTCCGATGAATACCATCAAGCTCATCCACTCGTAGATTGATCGCTGTGTACGGCTTCACGTTTCCCAGTCAGCTTCTCGCAATTTCTCAGAAGTTCTGGAATATGGCGTTGCCTGAACAACCGCTGATGACTTGCCATTTGAAGGAATGGGTTCAAAACGAGTGAGCTGCTTAAGCTTTCCATATCACACGGAGATCAATATATCGATATATTACAACATGCGATGGGGGGAGAACTGCTTATGCACTTCCCCTTGCAATCGGGTCTCGAATGGGGAGGGTGGGGAGGGTCGAAAATCGGTAGTGATGGCAGACATGCCATGATCGACGATGAAGTGATATTCTGAATTCAACGTACAACTTCACCGGCTGGAGCGGCGCGGCGGAAGATTATCTCAGTCACACGATCACAAATGAATGTCGTACAGCGGAATTGTTGATCTGCTCCCTTCCCGTGAGAACGATCTTGATGATCGCGCCTACTCGCGGGTATTGATTCTGCATGCGAGGCGAATACAGGCTGCTGACCGCTATATATACCATTATTGGTGGTAGTGTTTAATGTGTGCTGGATTCAAGCATATGCCAGAGGATGCCCGTCATGATCCTAGGATATATCAGGTACTGTAAATAGAATATTCTAGATATGAGTAGCTAGCAATTTAGTATTCCTATACTCGAGTGATCTTGCACTGCGAGTTACCAGAGAGTCCCATAAGGGTGAGCAGCCCTGGACTTCGAGTCGTTTCGCAGTTGACGGACATCGGAACTTTACTACATCCAAGCTTCATCTATTTTATACGGTTTGGACGTTTCGCTCGCGCCGAAAGGCAATGGAGAGGAGCGCCCCCCCCCCCAGTTGGCCAATATCCGGAGACCCAGACAACCACTTGGGCAGTTGGACGGGCACGACAGTTTACAGCCTTGTCTATAAAAATCACTTCCAGAAGCCATTGTAAGATATCGCTCCTTAAGGCTACTATTTACTGCAGTCGTTAATGTCCAATAGCAACATGTCAGCCCTTTTGAGGCATTAGCTCTTGCAGAAAGACCGGGTCGTGTTGGTCCACTGGCATTAACCCGGACTATCTGCCAATCGAAGCTCGTTACTTCCATTAACTTTAAGTCAGGAAAAATGTCGACAAATTACTGAAGAATGAGCACCGTTATTAATATCGGATCATAGACCACTGTTTTCATCCAATTTCCTTCAAAGTATCGCAATTACCTACATCTTTGTTTGTTTCCTAGTGCCGCATTAAACCACATTGGACCGTACGGCAAGTATGTTCTCTGATAGGGTCAATGTGAACGAAGGAAGGTGGGAAAGGGTTTAGAATCACGCAAAGAAGCTTACTTCGTCTTGACTCTTGCTATCTCGCGTCCCGGTGGGACACGCCTTGATCATGATACCTAGCGTGGTACCAGAACGAGCTGCTTGGAAACCTATTCTATTTCAACTGCCTCGTGGAGGCTGAGCGCTGAGGAATTCATCGGTAGACTCATGAAGATAGAAAACAAGGATCGACCTTATTCAAAATCTCCTTGAATGGAAGACAGGCAATACTTTCCTGGATCCGATGCTCCGACCGCGGACATTTCATGTAACGCATGAGACATCGATGTCAATGGCGCCCGATTCCAGACCTGCGACACGAGTGGGGTCTCGTTACAGGGACACTGAAGGCGAGGCAGAGAGCACATGTTCTGAGTCCATCAAGTCAAGGGTGCCATCAACCTGTCCGAATGTCCAAGCGCTCATCGAAGGCCACTCGGATTGACCCATCTTGGCATGCTGGTGAGAAATGGGGGTCAAAACAAAGTTACCTCGAGCCAATCGTTCCAATGGCCGACCGCAATTTCATGGAGCTGCTGACCGATCAAAAGCTGCCGAGACCCCTGCGAGTGGTGGGGAGCAAGACGTGAGAAGCTGGAGGACTGAGGAAGTGCCAGTGTCAGCGCCAGTGACTACTGAACCGGGGAAACCCAAGACCAAGTTCCAACAGAACGGCAATGTGACAGTGAAGCCAGATATTTAGGACTGAGTGCCCTTGAATAAGCCACAATGAATGTCATTTTCAATGTAACGTCCCTCAGATTGGTCCGGAGTGTCAATGAAGGCACTACAAGACTTCTCTGAAGGAAGAATCGTTGCCAGCGAGCTCTATGAAAATGACTTGACTTTCTTTTCCCACAAATAGTGTACCTTTCTTCGGACGGGTATTGATACCCATTCAGCGGTATATCTGAGCGCGTACTACGCCTTGAACCTTGAGCTCTGGCCAGGGCCACGAAGCGTCGTACTCTCATGAAGCTAGCTAACGGAAGCTTTTGGCCTTCGAGAGATGGCCTCAGGGGCTCCTGAGTGCTTCCTATCACACTATCCGCGTGGATGGACTAGGTAGGTATAATCGAGGTGAAATCGGAGAACGTGCGATGTACCGGAGCTAAAATGATATTTCATTCCGCGGCACAGAATAGCCTTTCAACGTTTCAACTTCAACAAGGCGCCAATAGAAGAGGTCCAGAAAGGAGACCCAAGCGATGTAGCTCTCATCATCGTCGGTATTTGCACTACTAAGAGGCTTCTTTGTCACAGCTATTGATGCCGGTTTGTGCTTTGACTTGCCGTGGTCCTTTTTTGCGCGGGACTGTTGATAGAGCTGCTATCACCGGCAGAAGGATTCATCATTGGCTGGATAGAGCGTCGCGGGAGACGTAGCCTCAGAATGGCATGAGACTTGTCCACATAAGGTCTTCTTTACATCGTGTGAGTATCATTACATTAGATCAAAAAATGAGTGTAGTGGACTTGCCAAGGACATCATCGATAACGCTCACAAAGGCTGGAGCCCGGAAGCTCACGTATGGATCTTTGGATCAGTCTGGAGGAAAATACATGTTGGGTCCATACTGCCTCACGAGACCCGAGGCAATGAATTCATCTCGGACACAGTGTTTGACCCCAGTTTCAAAGTGTTGATATTCTCCTAGATCAAATAGATCCGATTGTCGCGTCTGAATCCTCGCGGGAGAGATCATACAGGTGTGGGTATCCCCCTCCGTGGTGAACAACTGGAAACTCTCAGTGATCTATGTTATGGAAAGCAGCGAGAACGCACTAGAAATGGACGTGTGAGGAAATGCATTTGTTAGGTGAGTCACCTCGCCAGGTCCATCAATCAGCCAACGTGGGGGTGCATTTACAAACCACATTGATAAAAGGGCCTACAGTCGGAAATTAAGTATTGCTCCTCATGACCGAGCAAAATACTGGAAAGAAATCTAATTCTGCAGTAACTGTCACGGTGAAGGCTGGCAAGGGCTGCCGGACCACTCGCCGAGATTATGTAAGCTCAGTCTTTTCCTCCAACAACCACACGCCACCACCGAACTAGACGTGACGCTTCCCAGTGTGAAGGTTACATAGAGAAAGCACTGCAAAGGCGGTCATTTGGCACGATACTGCCGCGTGAATACATCCTCAACTTCTGCACTCAGTGTCTTTTATGCATCTCAATCTTGTACCGCCGGTGGTGGAAGCAGGTCATGTTGAAGACTTGGTGAAGGCGGGGGAAACCATTTCGGCGTCATATTCGCCAGTCGGAAATTCATTAGCTGTGTTTCTGACGTCTTCGGTGGGCACTATGGCTTCGTATTTATCTTGTTTCATAATGCACCTCTTCGTAACAGACAGATGACCAAAGACCCCGAAAAGAGAGCACAGATGAAGAAATTCCACTTTATTTCGCCAGCACAGATGCAGCTCCAACGTCAGAGAGACGCCTGGTGTGTGTCTAATTGCTCATTATCGATCGTTCATATTCAAACCACGTGCAGTTCATTACCGACACAATTGTAATTTTTTCGGCCTTCCAGTCCCTGTACCAAAACCGAATTGCTGATAATTCTCAATGGTATTCCACATCAGTGCCGTACTCTCCAATGAAAGGCTCATTGTTTTCTCTAGGTCGCAAGACACTGAGCTACTCTCGATCGTGCGCAAACTCTCAATCGATTATGTCAATTTCATTAGAGAGTACTGGACGCTCTTATCCGTAAATCCCAGGAACATCGTTTTTGCACTGATATTCACGTTTTCTCAGGACCGCACAGCAGTTGCATCACCGTTGCAGTTCTCCATCGATCATTATAGATCCCTGTTTTCATGCTTTTCCTTGTTTGTCATCCTCTTCCTTCCTGAACCCGATTATGAAGATGCTCCAGTGGGAGAAGAGCTCATGGAATGGTTGAACATCCATTTCATTGAACCGTCGACGGAAGAAGGGGATCAATTGAGTAGTCTCGATCGTCCTTGGGAGGATGATAATTTCTGGCCATATCTAACAAGGTAGGCTTTCTGGGTAGCAAATGCACTTTACTCGCTGAAGTTCGCTTAGGGCTACCATACGCGGCCTAACAAAGGCTTCTGTGTTTTTCTTGAAATCACTTTCTGATCATCCCTCCGAATATCTACATGACCTCAGTCAAGTACTCATACCCTTGATCGATGAACAACCCCGGTTACAGAATTACAGTGCTGAGCGTGATTTCGCTTTTGCGTCGCGACGTTGGAGGGAGAGAGTCCACACTCTCAGGGTTGAAATGGACCGTGTTCCTGAAGATGACCGCGAGGATGACTTCGATAATTGGTGGGATCGCCTCAGTGATATCGTGGGTATTCTTGAAGGTCGCGTGGACGTTCTTAAGCGAGTATGTGAAGAACTAGGTAGTGATTGGAAGGAAGTGTGCGCTGCTTGGGGTATTTTTGTTGATACCCGTCTACGACGACAAGACCTTCCGTACGTCCATGTCATCGGTTCACCATACGTGTCTGCTCACCTGGTTACAGTGACGTTGTTGCAGAGGTTCTCGAGTCCATGCCTCCTGACCCCACCGTTTTGGAAGACATGGTTCATTCAGCACTGTTCTCAGCACAAATTAATCAGGCCCTGTCGTATGCCTCGCAGCTTGACCAGTGGCTAGCGGCACACTTAGCGGACCTAATGGCCCCACTTTCACTTATCGAAACAGATATAGAGGAAGAGTGAGTCCATTCGGCGTTTACCGGAGCATAGCTAAGCAGTTCACAAAGATCTGAGTTATCCAAGCGTGACCAGTACGTCTTGGCTTACGCCGAATACCTCCTTTCCGACCCCACTTTATGGCGAATCACACTTGCTTATATGTATTCTTGCGGAAACGTTGGCAAAGAGCGCGGAGACGAGATCTTAATGAGGGTTCCATTGCGCTTACAAGAGCAAAAGTCCGCGGAGAATCAGGGGGAAATGGAGGGCGTTGTGGGCACATTGCGAGATCTGAATCAAGTCTGTTTCGAGTTCCAGAGGGAAACGGCCCGCCGGGCCATTTGCCGGGTAAGCGTCAGCATATGACGCTTCGAAAGATGGTTCTGAACGATGTTAGATCGCTGCTCAATGCTTCGCCAGCAAAAAGGATTATGCTCTCGCGGTTTCCTACTCGATATCCGCAGAAGATTGGTTTGGTCTAGGACGTATCGTTGACCGTGTCCTTGAAGAATATCTTCTCAGCGGTATTGTCGTCCCCCTCTCGAACTATTATACTATTAATAAGCTAACCGAGCCATGTAGGTCCACAGATATTTGCACGATTTACTTCGGAAATCGCCCCTTCTTTGCATGAAATCGGAACATGCACTGGGTTGCAGGGCGTTTTCCTACATCGACTTATGTTCGCCATACGATATTCTCAATTTCATCGGTTACGCCTACAGCATGATTTTCGAGATGCCGCCTCGGATCTTGTCGTACTTCTCCGTGATGATGTTGCACCGAAATCATGGTGGGCGATATTACTTTGTGATTCGGTGGAATTATTACAACAAGGTACCCGGAAATCTTCCTGCTCTGTTCAACTAATACAACGAAATTCCACCCAGGTCCTGCCCTGCTTTTTTCCCCTGCAAGTGCAACTGAGTTGTTGAAAAAGTTGGAAGAGCTTTCCACTCGAACGAGTCAAGGTTACGGTCGGGACTATCTAAGTGTCTTGCTGAGACGAATGAAGAGTGGAGGCGAGAAAGAAGCTCTAGAGCATATGAAGACAGTGCGGCTGGCCCTGGCCAAGTATTTCGCCCGGTGTGCTATAGCTGGATTCGAAGGAGACACGGTACAGAATATGTGAAACGCATTTCGGTGTAGTACTCAGTCGATTCGCCAGCTATAATAACTCATTGGCTGTAGTTTAGAAGATGCCAGTGATAACACTCGATTTATTGTATGCGCATGTATCTTTAATATAACTATTACGCAGATCTGTTTATATTTTCCTGGGTCAACGTGGCTATCTTATTTTATTCTCCGGGCACCAAACTTGCATCACTCATTACCTATGTAGATCACTTTCTCCCGGCATGCGCCTGAATTACTAATGCCAACAGTTTCAAACAGAACACGATCACATGAAGGCACTCGCCCAATGCGTACACCTCTTGATGCGAAGACAGGCTTCCCGCGAAGCCCTTTTCATCACCTTCCGGAAATCCTCAAGGACCGTCCCTGCGTTCCATTTCTTCTCATTTCTTTTTCATCGACTACTTCCAGAAGGCGTTAATGAAAATAGATGTGAACAACAAAATGGCAGGTTAGGAACGGTCTGATATTCTCCTGGCCATGAGGACGGAGACTCGCCCAGTACGTTCTATAAATGCAGTTTGGCTCAGGCCATGGATAGCCATTTTTCATCCCTGCAATACCAGCCATACCGATAACCTGACATTGAAGTCTAAAAACTAATGTGCTTCATTCTCCATGTGGCAGATGTTTATGCCTGCATGCACCAAGTCGTCACCAAACGTCAAAGGGTAGGTGTTCATGCCTTTCCCACTGTAGAACAATTTTGTCTGACGGTACACTCACGTACAGGTGGACTGCAATAAGCGCTTCTGTCGCTATAGTAGCATGCATCTATGGGACCAGCACAATTGTACAGCCACATGCGCCCAAAAGTATGCTCCTCTTGCATTGAAATTTGATACACAACACTGAGTTCAAAACCCGTAGCTTGAACGCCGAGCAGACCGTTGTCATGAATTCGGTTTCCCGACCCTGCGATAATTGTCGTTATCCGCCGGCATGATGTAGAAGGATCGGGAAGATGTCAGGGAAAAACCGCACGCGCTGTGCTCGGGTATACATATACTTTCTAAGGGAGACTTCGAATGACTAAGTTTGTCTTTGATCCTACCTATCATCCTACTCCATTTGAGTCGCCGGTATACTACTTCTTACGATTTATCAGTTCACAACCCCAACGGAAGCTGGTGTACTGTGCGGAAGGTGTGTGGCTTCAATGTGTGGCCAAAGGTATTAGGGTACCTTCAAATATAGAATGTTACGTCGGCTGCGTCCACGCAGCTGCAATGAAACGCATGTTTACTGCAGAGTAGAATCAGGACAACTCGATTCATATGACACGACCTGGCACCTGAGTTCAAGTCCAGGCGTTCTTCAATCTACTTATACAATCTTGATCTTGCACTTGTCTTACTATACAAATGTTTCTTATCGGATGGGCGACGGATTGGATGGGATCTTAAGTGAGCGTTGTTTGAGACGAATGCCATCGGTGGTGAGTACTTAACTTGGTTTCTCCACACCGATGATGTTTGTAGTACCGCAAATTAGGATCAGAACTACTAGAGCAGCAGGAGTGGACTCAGGCTAGACGAGGCGTACTTTATAAGTTAGCAGTAGGAAGATCGATTACGTAAATATCTAAGCCACGTGGATTCTGAATCCGCTGCCGACGCAAGGACCATTGCTTACCTCAAGTTTGGATAGAAATTGCAGGTACCGGTGTGGCAATCGTATTCGAGGACGAGCGCCAGAAGTACAACGGCCACCATCACGACAAGATGCCTGAAGACGGCTATTCCTCTACTTGGGATAGTGCCGACCAATCTGATTTCCCATCCACTGCTCCCACTTCCTATACTCGGCCTCCAATGCGTTCACTCGATGTTCAGGATTCAGCATCTTCTTCACATCCGCTTTCTATATCACCACAGTCTCGGCCAAGCTCGGATTCTCTCGGTCCGTCACCGACATCCAAATGGCGAGACACACCTACAGCCATTAGCGAGTCTCATGAGACGGTGCCAGGAGACACGGCAAGTCTGGTGGAACAGGGATTCGACGAGAACGTGCTAAGGGCATTGTGCGACATGGATGTGCGTTGTTCTTTACTCATCTTGGTCTCATATACCAACAGAGCTTCGATGCGTTCAGTGTGGGGTCCCGTTACTGCTTGATCGCATAAAGCAAAGCATGGTATCGTGCAGGGCGAGTTGCTTACGCCTTTGTGTTATCCCTATTCTCATATTTTATAGGAGGCCGCAGTGTTTCTGAAGAAGCGAGCTGCAATTGAGGAGGAGTATGGGAAAGGCATGCAGAAGCTGTCGCGGTCAACCGCCGAAATGTATTCTTTGAATGACGGGAAAGCCGGGTATGGATTAGCCTTGATTTCACTGTTCATCTTCTGACTATAACATAGGACCTTCGTAACAGCTTGGCAGTCTTCTATGCGTATCCACGAACAAATGTCCGAAAATAGGCTACGATTTGCTCAAAGACTCAACGAGATGAGTGAGGAACTGGTAACGCTGTCAAAAGAAGTGGACAAAAACCGAAAACATGTGAGTGTTAATGGCATGAGACACGAAGAAAACAACCTCATGCTTCCGTAGACCAAAGATCTTGCCAGCCGTTACGAGCGAGCATTGATTGAGTCCCAAGGAATAACAGAGAAGAGCAAGAATCGACTTGACATAACCTCCGAAGAGCTGGAACGCGTACTCTTGCAGAAGGAAGGGGAATCTTTCAAGGATAACTCCGTCCAAGCCAGACCTGGTGGTGCGGGAGGGAAACGGGTAATTGGCAAGGCAGTAGCAAAAGGAGGTCTGCTATTGAAGGGAAAGAACCCTGGCAATGTATGTCAATCTCATCTCTCCTGTAGTCTCCTCTTATTTCTTCCAGATCCAAAGACAAGAAGACGACATCAGGGCTCGAATGTCGACAGCAACTGATGCATTCCGCAAAGCTGTTACCGATACCCAGGCAATGAGACAAGAGTACTACAACTTTCAGCTACCGCGGATCCTCAGGGTGAGCAGATGGTATGGTTTGCGGTCAATCACTTACCTTCTGCTAGTCCTTGAAGGAATGTGCCGACGAAATCGACCTTGGGACACAATACCATCTCACAAGATATGCCTTCCTCTTTGAAAGCATCGTTCTCAGTGACGGATCGACGTTAGTTCCTCCGAAGGAAGAGGGTCAGTCATTTTCTCTCAGCCAGATCTGATCACTCAGGACTCTTGTCAGGAAACACGCTGTCAAAAGGGTTGAAAGCCTCCATTGAAGCCATTGATAACAGAGGGGACTTCAAAACATTTATGCAGAACTATGCGTACGCACGAGGAAATTCCACCTCTAGAGGACCGCGACGCGACGGACCGTCCGACGAAGGATTTTTACCGCCTATACCTGCTTACAACAGAGATCGGCACACACCCGACACGTCTTCAAATGGACATCATACATCAGACAAAGGTCGACCAACTTTTGGTGTCGACCTTGCAGAACAGATGACGAGGGATGACGCTGAAGTTCCACCTATCATGCGCAAGTGCTGTGAAGCGATTGAGAAATACGGCATGGATATAACGGGGATATACCGTCTGAGCGGAACAACTAGTAAAGTGCAAAATCTCAAGCACCAGCTGGATAAAGGTACGTAGGTCCGCTCTTAAATGGTCGCGTCTGACTGGGGCCTTGTGCAGACCTCGATTCTGTGAATCTCGACGCACCGGAATGGTCTGCGGACATTAACAACGTAACGGGCGTACTAAAGATGTGGTTGCGAGAACTTCCGGATCCACTCATGACCGTTAGTTTGCAACATGGTTTCATTGAAGCTGCCAGTCAGTCCAACTATTGCTGTCCTTTGAGTTTGGATCACTGACCATTGTCGAACCTTATGATAGAGATTGATAATGACCGGCTAAGACATATTCGACTGCACGAGAGAGTGAATGATCTTCCTGATGCGAATTATGCAACGCTAAAGTATTTCCTTGGTCACTTGCATCGGTACGTATCTTTGTTGGATAGTCGCGCCTAAATGCTAAGACCACGGGGCAGGATAATTCACGAGCCAGCGAATATGATGAGTGCCCAGAATATGTCAATTATCTTCGGACCGACTTTGTTTGGACAAATTCTTCCCAGCGTGAACGGCGGCGGGATGAACGACGCAGGGGCATCCGTAATAGACCTCTCTAACTTGGTAAGGGTACAATTCTGGATTCAGCCTGTGGTTCTGACATTCACCTAGGCCATCGAAACAATACTCAAACATTACAATGACATATTTGTAGATGACTCGGAATAAAAGTGTATACCCCACGCAGGACGTTGTTACCGTCACTATCTTGCTATCATTCGTATTTTCTCTAATTTACATTGCACTTGTATTCGTCACATCATGTATCGCCTGTCATCACTGATGAATTATTAGTTGGAAGTTCGTTTATGGCTGGGACAATTCCGACTTATGATGTGAGCCGAGAGAGTCATATTGATTGTTTGTATACATATCAATATACGGTGATGATTAAAATTTCCCGAAATTTCGAAGCAGCGTTAGAATGAAAGGGTGCTTGCAAAGCAAGCGCTTAATCGTCGAAGCCTGTCAATGACAATAGAGTACCCGTGAGATTAGTCGACGGGTCCCCAGACCCCATCATGCCCAATGGCCCATTCCATCTGGGAAGGAAAAATGACCCGCCGCAAGGAAGGACACGCACGGCTCCACTCTCTGCACAATGCTGATTCCTCGTCACCATTGGATTGAGGTAGTCCGGCTACTACAGTGGGCGAAAGGTCTAGCAAAGTCAAGCGACTGAACACATGCAAGACGGGCGATAATCCGGTCAATAGCCTCTATCGCTTCCGGAACACGGCATCAGGGGAAGGGCACGAACAGGGCAGATAATCGTGATTACTTACAATGCCAGAAAGCGCGTAGTGGAGCGTGTGACGCAGTGTGAGTCTTATCCGTATAACCTCTACCATGGGGAGGTAGGTAGCTATGTTACGGAGGAGAATAGGTCTCACAGACATTGCCGATAGGTCGAGGAACCGCAATGGTGTGGTAGTGTGCGTGAATCGCGGGAGATTGTCCCGGGTGACATCAGAATCCTGACCTATGAGTGAAAGACTCTGGACGGGCCTCCCCGGGAGGATGTAAGCAGCAGTGTCGGTGGAACCGCGGAAAGATGATAAGTTGGGAAGAGCGTCCGACCGCAATTTTAAGGCCTCGTGGTGATCTGAGAGTTTCAGATGCCGTAGTAACGGTACGGACGATAGAAATGAGTCTAAGATTGTGGAATATGATTGGACGCCTTTGGCCCAATCTGCACCGAAGGAACAGCTCCGGAGGTGTGGGAAGTAGCATCCGCGGATTATCCGCTCGATAGGGTGAAGGTGGGTGCGATGTGCTGCAGCCATATTGGCAGGACCAAGGGCCAACTCGAGAGAATCGAGAAAATGAAGGGTTCGAAGAGTGGCTGCCAATTTGTTTGAAGCCGGTTCGAGGTTCAGGGCAGATAATGATGTCCTTTCTGTGGTATGCCAGCGGATATGAAATGTCCGAATTGATTCGACAAGATGAGGACGCTGAAGGAGAGAATCACAACATCTCGTTGTACGCCAGGGATGAGAGTCCGTGGTGGAGATGGTGTCTCGTACATGAATGGCAGAATACAAGACGCGCTCTGCGACTGCTTTGAAGTGACGGGAAACGCGCGCAATGTCAGCAAGGACGGGAAGGGGGAGAATTTCGAAGATGGCAGAAAGAGTTTCGTTAGGAAGGACATGTTCAATACTCGGTACAGCGGACATTGCATTCCTAGATAAATATGGGGAACATGGGCCGCTAGGAAGTTAGTAGGACAACAGTAACGGAGATGAACAACCCTGGCTGAAAAACCATGTAAGAACGTTTTGATGTCACCGGAAAAATGTCGGAAGATCCATACAAGACAATTTCCCGGGAATCAAGGAAGTAAGCTGGGGTAAAGGTTGCGCTGAACAAAGAGAGAATTACACACCACGGTGAAACAGATATCCGACGCATAATTCACACCATGACAGGAGAAAAATAATCTACTCAAACGAAGAGCCCCACCCATAGATGCGCGAGCAACAGATCACTAATGCAAAATGAGAAAACCGATAATAAATAATGCTATTACATGTAGAAATACAATGGCGAATACAACTGACAACCATCTAAGCACCAAAACCGTAAAGAGTGCGGCCTGACCGCTTCAAGGCATAGACAACATCGAGCGCTGTCACCGTCTTCCGCTTCGCATGCTCAGTATACGTAACAGAATCCCGGATAACCTGCACCAACACACATCAAAAACAGAAACGCGACAAAAGAAAAGACATCCAACCCACATTCTCCAGAAAGATTTTCAACACACCACGGGTCTCCTCATAGATCAAACCAGAAATACGCTTCACTCCCCCACGACGGGCAAGACGACGAATAGCAGGCTTCGTAATACCTACCCACCAACTCAGCACCGGACGAAAAACAACGACAGCAACCCATTCCACTCACCCTGAATGTTGTCACGCAGAATCTTGCGGTGACGCTTAGCTCCTCCCTTTCCGAGACCCTAACCACCCCCCCAGTCAGCACAGAAACAATCCATCCCATCAATGCCAACGCTCACCTTTCCACCTTTGCCACGTCCAGACATGTCGATACGAGTTGTGTAGTAGGTAAGGTAAACAAATTACGGCGGTGGTGGCAGTAGCAACGAGAACAACTCAATGGGACCTCCTTCCAAACGAGGCAGGCCTTATGTAGCTCCGACAGGTGGCTGTGCTTATTCCTTGTTTTGTTGATTCAGGGCATCGCGGGCCATCACGTGGACAGACGCGTCGTGTTTGTATATAACGCGGGGGCAAACGAAGGGTAATGTTACTTCAATCCACCACCACCACCACCACTTCTTCGATTCACCTTTATTATTTGCCATGGCTCGCACGAAACAGACTGCACGCAAGTCTACTGGAGGTGGGTTTCCGTTGTTGGTGCGAGTGCTGTTCGGTGTACTGAGATCTGAACAGGAAAGGCGCCTCGTAAACAATTGGCAGCCAAGTCGTCTGCGCGGAAGACTGCAGTGAGTAGCGTTGTTTGCTGTATTTGAGGTTTGAGTATGGGACTGAAGTCGTGGTTTAGGCAGCTGCTGGTGGAGTGAAGAAACCTCATCGATTCCGGCCTGGAACGGTTGCTCTTCGTGAGATTCGTCGGTATCAAAAGTCGACGGAGTTGCTTATTCGGAAGCTGCCATTCCAACGGTTGGTTCGTGAGATTGCTCAGGATTTCAAGGTGTGTTGGTATTGGTATTGTGTGATGTGTAGGCGGTGAGTTGACGGGTGTGTAGACTGATTTGCGATTCCAATCGTCTGCTGTGATGGCGCTTCAAGAAGCTGCTGAGGCGTATCTTGTGTCGTTGTTTGAGGATACTAATCTTGCTGCGATTCATGCTAAGCGTGTTACTATTCAGCCTAAAGATTTGGCTTTGGCCCGTAGGTTGAGGGGCGAGCGTTCGTAGATATCAGGCGTTGTTCTTCTCGTTTTTTTATTATCACTGTACTTGTACCTGTAGCCTTTCACCATATCTCTCCGCCGTAGGCGCACATGTTGTTTCTAATGAGCCCATCGTAAACGCTGTAGCCTCTGACATATGAAGCTGAAGTTCACGGAGCGGGTGATAGCTGTTATCTCCTATTTACGGTTGGTGTTGTCTTTGCTCCTGTGGCTTGGTGTACCCCCGTCTGTACATGCCTTACATAAATGAACTTCAGCAACCTTAATCGTTGTCTCTAATCAACGGTCTTGTGCCGATGATTTCTATAAGCCCTGTTTCAGTCCTTGGTTGTCTCCGATCTTCTTGATTCGTCAATGGTGAGAGTTTGCTTCCGAGTTGTTGGGTTAGTTCACTCGGTTTTTTGGTCGATTTCAGATACAAGACTTGGTTCAGTAGCATAACGCCGACAAAGAGAGTTCCATGTATGAAGGATATCGGTGGCATCGCCTCCGCTCCGAAGGTAGATAGGTCTTTGCAAGCATCACTCCTGCACCCCTGTCGTAAAAGCATGAACCCACTCAGACTGCCCTGGAGCTGCCGAAGCAGAAAGAGAACCCACGAATACAGCTAGTGCGAAGGCAGTAGCCATGCCAAAGATGACCAACACAGTCCGGACTTTATGGAGTCGTCACGACTCGCCAGAGATAGCCATCAATTACAACCCCGGCAGTGACCAGTAGCTGGAGGGAACTGTGCGTGTGATGAGGAGCAGGCAACTTGAGAAACAGTATATGAATAGTGGGCAAACTGAATATAAACCACCTAACGGTGACTTATTGATACCATGGCAACAAATCAACATGACATCTGCAGTTGCTCTATTTCTAAGCGGCAAAGGTTATCATGGGTGGTGCACATTTGTTGTTGACTATCCCACGGACGTACGTCGAGTCCTAGCGCTTGCTTTCTGGCTGTTTCTTCCCCAGACACCGGAAGTACCATTCGAACGCAAACCATGTTGCGAGCTTCGCAAACATACTCTACCTAACAGTGACCATCACTTGCGCGAAGAGAATGTTGTTCAACTACATACGCCGATGGTACAGGTCTGCCAAGAACCGGGGGTAGTTCCTCCTTCGTTCGTACGGCGTTATTCCCTTGCGTTGTATCCATTCTACTGCGCTGAAGTGGTTATACAAGAAGCGTTCCGTGTTGTTTATCGGCGATAGCGAGCCTTCACCTGATATGAGCCGGGTGCCTCGGATAACCTCTACGGTATTTCCACGATGGATGATGTATCATGTAAGAAGCTGAAGTGCCGTCAGTTGAAACCCACATATCCCAAAACGATATTGGATTGCCGGGATGATGAGTGTCGGATGAAAAAGTTGCCCTTGGGCCGGCCCGCTCATCCAGGGGGGGATCGGTCACGCTAATGTCACGTCACAGCGGTCGAGTTCCAATTTCTCTCCCTCCTTCTGTTCCCCCGTGTACAACACCCAGCAAGCCTGAGATCCGTTGGCTCTGTTCCCCGATATCCCGATTATGAGCCTGGCCTACCAACATCATCCGCACAATGCTATAGCGGGCCCATCCAGAAGCCATGGTGAGCTGTTATACCACTGGACCAGGTCTAATGAATGTTCATCGAGGCGTGGCATTACAGGAACGACCATAGATGAAGTGAAACGAGAAAAGAAGAGGAAGGAAATTTCAGGAAAGCTCAACAGAGAGATGAACGACAGAAGAGACGAGTACGTTTTTCGGTTACCCTCTGTTTATGTCGCTCATTATCTTAGTGGGAGACACTACAGCGAAACAATATCTGCATTGCATCAGACATCCGTGACACTCGCCACAAGGCCGGACACTTTGCCTCTGTACAATATGAGACTCCTGCCATTCACATTCGAACGTTCAGCCAAGCTGGTTCAGCTAGAGTATGAGGAACGATATGCCTTGGAGTGTGCGCAGACTGCCTACGATGAAGAACGTGAAAAAGTCGAGATGGAATGGAAGAAAGGGCATGACAGAGTCAGAGAGAGGTTAATGGAGAGCATAGAAGAACGAAGACGCCGGGCTCGGGAAGACAAGGAAGGAGAGGGTGCTGTCGCAGGTAAGACGGTCAAGAAGCGCGTTTCTAGAGTTGCTGACACCTTCCAGATGGCACCCTTGACTCTCAGTCCCGTCCACATATAACTCGGAAACTACGGAATAAAATGGGCACGTCTCCGCCACCTACTCCCCTGGGAGCCGCTGCTTCCGCGCCTAATGGTGTCGGTACTATTAGTGGATTGCCCATTACAACCGGTCCATTGCTCAACCCACACTCGCTCAATGTTGATGAACTGCCATCGCCGTTCCCTCTTCAACTGACCTCTACCACCATACCTACTGGGCCCAACGGGGCCAATGCCGGACCAGGCACTGGTGCAAGCGGAGGGGGTCGACGCAGGCCCAAAGGCAGCGGAACACATCAGAGCCAAGCTATCGGGGGACTGGGCAAGAGCCTGGCTATGCTCTGTGGGTGCAAAGAACAGGAAATCGAAAGTGATTTGGGCGAAATCCGGAGAGGAAACAAGCGGCGACGCGTAACGACTGGCGCAGGGCTGGGAAAGACCACCCTATAATAGTATGTATCTATAGTAGCAGTAATTATATTGGGTTAGGTGCGTGCCTTCGTTACTTATGTTCTGCGGCGTTGATTCGTCGTGATAGATGTTATGTGTATATAACAGTGTTATTGGGTCATTACTTGGAATTCACACATTGATTTTCTTTCGAAGCGGGGTCGAGGATGGCACTCAGCCGACACACATAAGCCTTTTACTTCGTCGACGTACATGTCGCACAAGATCTTGATCAAACGACGCCGATCGCATTCGCATCTACCAACCGTGCTTCCGTCCATCAGAAACACCTAAACCAGTGTATGCGACGACCGTCGGTCCTTTACATCATTCTGACAACGTGATAACCGCTGGGCATTCTTTCTATCTGGCTATCACATTCAACATTCAATGCGACCAAGGAGTGCCCGATGACCGTCCGTCCTTTGAAGGCGGGGCGCTAAATTTTTGCTTTCTTGCGCTAAATTTAGCATCATGGGTGATATAAAAGGCAGCCACGAGCACGGCTTTCTGCCCCATCAATCTCACTCATGCAGCACTGCGACGATTGCTTTGCCGGTACAGTCCGCTTTACATTTCTCAAAAAAGAAAGAGAACTGATGTGTGTTGTTCAGGTGTCACTCACGAAGGAACACCAGCGGGTACATGGTAAACCATTGAGTCTGAGAGTCAACTGACAATAGTGCTTTCTCAGGCACGTTGGAGCAGATCGGAGGAGTCGAATGCTATGTCGCTACTCCTACAGGAGATTATCCCAAAAACAAGGTCATACTCTTCTTGACCGACGTGTTTGGTATCCCTCTCGTTAACAACAAGGTATCTGATCCCGTACCCGAAGGCCCCAGATTCGCGCAGCTGACGCGATATCAGCTTTTAGCAGATGATTTTGCCCGAACCGGATTGAAGGCATGTGATGTGAAGCGTAACGCGTGCGGAGCGTGCTAATTCCCATCGTTTCAGACGATCATACCTGACCTCTTCCTTGGTGATCCTATGCCAGAAGGCACTATGGCTCCCGCAGTACGCGTGAGCAGATCTTCCCTCCCTTCATTCTCAAGTTAACTCAGTCATGTATGTAGCATCTGTTTGACAGGGAGAAATGGTCTGCTGCGCATGGTCCCGCCCAAACTCGCCCTCCTTTAGACCAGGTCATCGCAGCCTTGAAAGAAACTGGTGTTACTGAGTTTGGTGCAAGTGGATACTGTTTCGGGGGTGCGATTTGTTTGCGGACATCCTTCTTGTTTGTTGACATTAGCGATCACAGCGCGCTATGTTTTCGATCTTGCTTTCGACGGCATCATCTCCGTGTCCGTGATATCCCATCCATCTCGTCTGGCGTTCCCGGGAGATTTCGAGGTCTGTCATCTAACCGATAACATATTGATTGCACGGCCTAACATCTTCCACCCGTAGAAATACGCCAACGAGGTCAAGGCACCACTTCTCATCAACAGCTGCGAGATTGATCAGGGATTACCACTGGAAAACCATGAGAAAGTGGACCAAATCTTCTCCAAGTTCGAGCCGGGATATAAGCGAGAGTACTTTGAGGGATGCAGGCACGGATTCGCAATTCGAGGCGATTTGAGTGACCCGAAAGTTAAAGCTGGGAAAGAAGGGTCATTCAGAGCGGCTGCCAAATGGTTTTTGGAGTACTTGTAAACGCAAAGTGGACATGACTTTGCTGGCGGAAGGCTCTCAGTGTGTCCTTTCCTCTCGGTTATTCCTGGAGGCAGTAGCTTGATGTACTACTATTTAGACTGAGCATCTTCCTCTATTTTGAGTATCCTCCATTCGTTTTCCTCGCCGTGTTCATGTTTTAAACAACAAGAACCCTTATTCAGAGTTTGTAGCGTTGGCACTAAATAATTCAGCCCTTCAGGCAATGATACTTAATTGCAACTGTGTGGTTAAACGATCTCGAGTGGCGTTCGGGTTTCTGTTCAGCCAAACGCATTATTGCCATTGAAGAGTCAGTCTCTTTCTTCGACCTTCTACCTATCTTATCTATTTTAACCCATTCAATAGTATTATCTATGAGTCCCTTCAATCGAAGTATTTTAACTTTTAACTCTGACCAGTGAAGGATAGAAGCATACCGCCGGTAACCTTGGAGCCGGGGGTACTACTCAGTGGAGGAATATCAGCACGCAATAATGATGCACAGAGGCATATCCCCGTTCTCACCGATTCGGATAGGTAAGTTTGCGAGTCCCGGTGCGCTGACCTATCTACAACCAATGAGGACGACGACTCTCATCCATCGTGGGTAACATGCAACCAAAACGCGTAGCCACCCGTCTTTCCGAGGTTCCGTCCGATGTCGAGTGACGTTTTTCGGCCAGGCACTCAAAAAGTAAATTTAGCATGTGATCGAGTCTTATAAAGCGCGCGCTTGTTGTCTCATCTTCCTCATCACGACCTTCCAATCATGAGTTTCTGCAAGGACTGTATCTCAGGTCGGCGCTGCTGCTGTTGCTATGCATTCGATGACGCTGACTTGCAGGCTTTTAGGTGTCACTCACGATGGTATTCCGACAGGTATCACCGTTTGTGCAAAAGCCTAAAGAAAAAGGACATAATTACGAGTTATCTTCTCACAGGAAAGATCGAACAAATTGGAGGTGTGGAATGCTACGTCGCAACTCCCACTGTGGAGTATCCTAAAGACAAGGTCGTTCTCTTCTTGCCGGATGTCTTCGGAATCATTCTTCCGAATGCGCAAGTGCGTCGTCGTGTTTTCCATTGCATACTCACGGACTCACGCAGTGTAAATAAGCTCCTTGCGGACGATTTCGCTAAAAACGGTTTCAAGGTGAATTTTAAATCAACCCACGCGTCGGGCAGCTCACTGTTGTTCAGACTGTTATTCCTGACTATCTGAACGGGGATGCTGTCGCTGCTGATGCTATGGGACCTGGCGTAGGTTTTATTAGCACTCATCTCGTTGACGTCCTTTGTTTTACGCCTGGAGATAGAAATCATTCGATCTTCCGAGTTGGTTTGTTAACCACACCCCCGCCCATACACGCCCTCCCTTGGACAAGGTCATCACTGAGTTGAAGGAATCTGGAGTAACTGACTTTGGTGCGACTGGATACTGTTTTGGAGGTACGTGAATCAGTATAATCGCCACCTTGTCAGTTCCGAAACCCTGGAACAGCTCGTTATGTGTTTGACCTTGCCTTCGACGGCGTTATCAAGGCTGCTGTCGTATCTCATCCATCTCTACTCAATTTCCCTGACGATTTTGAGGTTCGTGCATAGTTGTAGGCTTCGATTGATTGAACATTGATTGAATCTATTCACACAGAAATACGCTGCGACTGCGAAAGCACCCCTGCTCATCAATAGCTGCACATTCGACCAGATGTTCCCCCAGGAAATTCATGAGAAAACTGACGAGTTGTTTGTCAAGTTTTCCCCGGGGTACAAGCGTGAATACTGGGAGGGCTGTACACACGGTTTTGCTGTTCGTGGCGATTTGAGCAATCCCCAGGTCAAGGCCGGAAAAGAAGGAGCCTTCAAGGCTGCAGCCCAGTGGCTCCGTAACAATCTGTGAATCTATTCTATATGTAAGCGACAAAGATGGAGTGGGCGGACTCTGTGTGAGTATGCAGATGAATGTGTATTTGTACATGTATAGCCGGCTGGGTAATCTAAAGCTTCAGAACTAGCTACGCTTCGGCAAGGGCCGTATGTCAGGTGTGTGCTGCTTATGAAGCGTTGTGCGTTGCTTTACCGTAGGCGTCACCCACGACGAAATTCCGGCGGTGATAAAGGCCACCTTTATCCCGAAGATAAGAACATGATTACCAGTCACTTTCTCAGAGGCTAGTAAGTACATTTAGAACAGAATACTACGCTGCTACACCCATTGCAAATCACCTTACCTCAGTGACAACGCTCGTTCTGTACTTGCTAGATGCTTTCGGGATCAGTCCTCTGAGGACTGCACATGTCCGGTTACCGTCGGCCTCAGTTTTTTTTAATTTAACTCGAACTGAACTTATTCGCATAAATACTCATCAAGTTTTCCCCTGGGAATAGGATACAAACGCGGTACCGAGAAGGCCGCCGGGCACTATTAGTAAGAGCAGCTCGATTTGAGGAAGATGTTGGAATTACAAATATGCCCAAAGTCGGACCCGTTTATACCCATGGACTTGGTAGTATTTACACTTTGTATTATTTTAATCCTTCTATTTCTTCCGTGCCCAGTCACATTCATACTATCTTTGCATAGTATATATACCTCTTAGTTGTACCCGCGCGCCTCGGACATATTCTCTCGCATTACGAGTGCGGAGTTTATATCTTTATATTATTACCACACTCTCGTATTCTAACAGAAGACAAGACTTATAAAAGCCAATCTCATTCATTCAGCTTTCTATCGCCTTCGCTTCTATCCATGAGTCTCTGCAAGGACTGTATCTCGGGTCTGTGGCACCTTTATTAATCACGTATCAGATGCGCTGTTGCTTATTACTTACCAGGCGTCAGCCACGAAGGTACTCCGACAGGTAGTATTTAGCCCCAACGCAACGTGGTGCGCGGTGGTTATGAATGACTTTCTTATTAGGCAAAATCGAGCAAATTGGCAGAGTGGAATGCTACATTGCTACTCCCATTGGAGAGTACGCTAACAACAAAGTTATTCTGTTCTTGCCAGATGCTTTCGGGATAACTCTTCCGAATGCCCAGGTGCGTCTGAACCTAGGATATCATTCCTTGTGTATACCAAATTAATAGCGATAGCAACCAGCTTCTTGCAGATGATTTCGCGAGAAACGGGTTTAAGGTGAATTCCAGGTGAGAACGTAGACGCATCAAGTAGCTCACCATCGTTCGAAGATTGTCATGCCTGACTATTTCAACAACGATCCCGTACCTGCTGATTTTTTGGAACCTGGTGTATGAGCTACGGGCTCTCCATATATATCAGTTCGTATCTAATGGCAGAATACAGAGGACATTCGACATCGCAAAATGGTTGGCTAACCATTCTGCCGCCGATACTCGTCCTGCATTAGACAGGGTTATCGCTGCATTGAAAGAGTCTGGAATAACAGAGTTCGGGGCCACTGGGTACTGCTTTGGAGGTGCGCGAACGGACATGATTGAGTGCATTAAATGCTGAAGCATGACAAGGTCGGTATGTCTTCGATCTGGCCTTCGAAGGCGTGCTCAAAGCAGCCGTCGTATCTCACCCATCCCTTCTCAAGTTTCCTGATGATTTTGAGGTGAGCGCATGTCTGGTCGGTTTAGCTTCATTACTCACCCGCGGACAGAGATACGCCACTGCTGTGGAAGCGCCCCTGCTCATCAATAGCTGCACATTCGACGAGATGTTCCCAAAGGAAATCCATGATAAAACCGACGAGTTATTCGTCAAGTTCTCTCCGGGGTACAAGCGTGAATACTGGGAGGGTTGTACACACGGCTTTGCTGTTCGTGGCGATTTGAGCAATCCCCAAGTCAAGGCGGGGAAAGAGGGAGCTTTCAAGGCTGCTGTCCAATGGTTCCTGAGCCATCTGTAGTTTTATACTGTATAGGCGGAGAGGGCTGCCTATCTTGTTTTTCTTTCTTACCATCATGTTTCGAGCTAAATGTCTCTCATACCTCAGGGACTGAGAATTTAGTATTTCAGAGAACGGCGAATGGCTTCCTTGTAGCGCAAACGAATACAAAGCGTCGACATTCTTCTCCAATGATCTTCGGTTGTCAGCCAAGGGAGCATTGTTCTCCTTCTCGGCTTTATATACTCCTGAGTACTACCACTTACTACATCGGGAACAAGTGGGTCACTCAGTGAATCCACCGTGTGAATCGTATATTTGTGGATCCCTGTCCAGAATGACGCGCACAGTATATAAACCCAACTCAATCCGATAACGACATCCACCAACTTTATACTGGCCCCGCATATCTCATCCTCCCGCTAAATCAATTGTCGCCATGTCTCCTTCTACCTTCGCTTCACTTTCTGGTATGCTATCTCCACGACGATGCGTGGATGCACTATGCTTACCTTGACATCGTAGGTAAAGTTGCGCTCGTGACAGGATCGTCTCGCAGTATCGGTGCAGCTATCGTCAGGCTTCTTTCAGATCAGGGTGCTAGCGTCGTCATTAACTGTATGTGTTCTCAATCATGCATCGCAAGCAGTGTATCTCATCATATATCTAGTTGTCAACAGTCCAGGGCCCGCTCAAGAGCTCGTATCCGAAATCAAGTCCAAGGGCAAAGGTGGCGCCGTTGCAGTTCAGGCCGACGCATCAACCATTGCCGGAGGAAAGCATCTATTGGACGAAACCGTAAAGGCCTTTGGAAAACTTGATATCCTCATCCTCAATGCCGGAATCATGGGCAGCAAGCCTCTTGCTGACATCGATGAGAAATTCTTCGATAATCATATCAACGCCAATGTGAAAGGGCCCTTGTTTTTGGCAAAGGCAGCCGCTCAAATCCTTCCTTCTCGTACGTCCTCATTATGACATTTCCAACCATCAATTTTCATTCATTTCACAGCTGGTGGACGAATCATCTTTTTTTCCTCCTCCTTGACTTCTGCCTCTAGTAACGCCTTGCCATTGCCTGTAAATATGATGCTGCTAATACACTCTCGTAGCCGTTCTCCCCAATGCCCTATGCTACGTTATCTCCAAGGGCGCCGTCGAGCAGGCATCGCGCGTCCTTGCCAAGGATCTTGGTGCTCGCGGTATCACCGTCAACACTATCTCGCCAGGTCCCGTCGACACCGACCTGTTCCGTGCTGGCAAGCCTCAAAAGCTGATCGACATCATAGCCGCTCAAAACCCCAGCAACAAGCTGGGCCAGCCTGAGGAAATTGCTCCTATAGTTTGCTTCCTCGCGTGCCCCGCAGCACAGTGGGTAAATGGACAAAACATTCGTGTCAACGGGGTATGTATCAGTTTCGCATTTCTTCTCCTACATCTCACTGTTTTTTCATAGGCTTTCGTTGTGTAAGATGTCAGGGCGTTGCTTTAATTACTACCAGAAACTTGTATCACCGCCGATGAATGTTATTTCCGATTGATCAAACGTACTACTCAACCTTCCCAAAGACGATTTTATCGTCCACATAAGGCAGACAAGGCAGTAAAATTGAACATGATCAATTATTGTACGTGATTTTTGATGACTGTCGCCGATTTCGACATTGTATTTTGATCTCAGGTGAGGAGGTGGGTACATTGATGTCGTTTGTGTTTTGATATCAGTCTCGATTGAGGTAATTCGTTGCAATTTTGAGATGCTTGAATGCCATGAAGTGAACGAGACATTGACATCGCCGGTGTCGACACTGGACTGTACATCCCACCATCAGATTGCTACCGCGGCGGTTAGTCCGATACTGGCAGAGTTCATATATATATCGTTAACAGTTGTGCTCCAAAGCCGCTGTCTGACCTTGCATGCCCCTCACAACCTTGCTACCATTTGAGACCCTCCATTTCAAAATAACTTGAAAAGTAAGTATGTATTTCAGAAACTTATATCCGGCCCTAGATCCACCCACAGTCACAGTTCCATGGCGCACAATATCGGCTTTCAAGTACCCGTCGGATGGCCAAGTTCTACCGCCGCATCTACCAGTCCAACTGTCATTTTATCGAGTCCGCCAACACTAAATCTCATTTCCGCCATGCTAACAACTTTTGAATTGGACGAGGTGTCTACCGCGGGCGAAGGAACAGCAATCACGCAATACATCCAGCGTCACGGGATGGTAAACCCTGTTACCCGGAGACTGCAATCGGGGGTCATGTTCTGGGTATACCCAGAAGGCCGTGAGGGGCCGTACGAGGAAATGAAGGATGATGGGCGTGCGAAGACGGGAAGAACTCTATTGCACGGACTGTTGGTCACGATTGAGAATGGTGCGGTGATGGAGGGAATGGTGGAGAGTGTATTGGAATATTTACCCTGGGATGCGATTGGCCATTTACATTTTCCGGGGCGACAGGCCTAGCCTTGATGAACATTTATTCTTAGGATTACGGGAGAGCCTTTCATTATTGCACGAAACAAGCCAGAATTTATAATCTTATCGATTTCATGGCGTAATAAGACATTAGACAAAGTCCGCAGGTATACTCGTAAATGAGAGGCTAATGGCAACAAGCACCATGAAAAGTACAACGAAAAGGATGAACGTTATCCATATCTGCGAAACGACACAAAATTCTGACTGGGGGCCTGATTCTGGTGAGTCAAATAACCAGTCTGTTCCGCGACTAAACATGTCACGGGACGGAAATACCTCCAAAATCTCTGCCTCGAAGCTCTCTACAGAGAGGCGGTATTTTCTCCATAGTTGCTCTCCTTCAGCATCCTCCTCCTCCTCTTTATCCGTGAATCTACCAAATTCCACTGACAAGAGTTCAAAATCAGGCTGTCGCCCCAACATGAGGAATGTCTGCCCAATGGGGTATTTATCTATGAGAACGAGATGGGCGGCACGCGGGGATTTCATGTGAATGGTGGAGGTCGCGGTGCATACGGTCTTTCCCGCACATCGTAGAAGGACTTTCCGCGTCTGGGTTATCGGATGTTCAGGCGAAACGGAGTCTAGGACTTGGGGATTCGGGAGCTCGAGCGTGACCTTGGGAAGGTCGGGAGATAGAGTGAGTTGGGTATGGGAATATACGAGGACTATTTGTATGGACCGCGCGAAGAAGGCACTAGAGACACGTCTTAGCGAAAGGTAGAACATTAGAAAAGGAATTGTCCCCAAAGGAAAAGAAAGAGTTTGTGGTTACCAAGAATTTACCAGAACCATTCTCTCTCCAACCATTCTATCCTCATTCTCACGGAAGGGAAACTCAACGGAAAATGCCGGAGGACAGCTCACCTGAGCACGCGTTGAAGGTCACCTTGGGAAGCTAGAGCAATCCGCTCAAGTCCTGTGAGACCTTCAGGCCACGAATACTGCGTTCACAATGAGGAAAATGCTACATCAAATCACGACGTGACTTACGTTGATACTAGTGCCAGAGGAGTTGAACGTATAGAATGGAGTTGCCATTAGGTAGCTGGATATCTTCTCCTTGTAGGTGTGTCGTCTAGGTGGGTTAGAAATTGACAGGCAGTGTAACAGATGGTGGAGGGCTGTCTTCTAGAACAAATTGATGCGAACAGTTGAACAAAACTGTGTACTGCAAAGACCAGTGAAGACCGAGCAAGACGTATGGGACGAAACTTGTAGTAGCGGATGCGAAATCGTAGAATGTGTCTCTTATAGCATGGGAAGCTGTCCAGGAAACGCCCTGCCCGCCATGGTCGACGCCGGCCGCAGATAAAATACTATTCAACAGACTTGGTTGCTCGCAACTGAAAACTTATTTGCAAGTTGCTCGCTTGCCAAACAAATGCAGCAAACGTACCTTGTCCTCTTTCCACCATCTTCTCCAAAGACCCTGGGATACGTTCCTGCGCATGAACTACTCCTTCGAACCCACCGCCAACCATGCTATCTCATTGGCGCTCCCCAGATTAGATTATCACCCTGACCCACCATTGCAAGTGTCAGAAATTACCTCACCAACGACGCTCGACGCGTCTCCTGTGGATTTATGCACTCTTCAGCTCAAGGCGTTCTTAAATGCTGCTGAGGATATTGATATCGACACCGAAACCTTGATGGAATTACTCCAGCTTTTACAAGGGCGTCTCGAGGAACAGGACGAATCTAGTGCCAATGCCCATGTACATGATGGACATGACCTGTCAACAGTAGATATCGATGCCCTCTATGAACTCGATATTTCCGCCCTCTATTCCATGGATGAAGGTAATCACCCTTCATATATCGTGTTTTGATGTGTGGCGCGCCTTGTTGACCGTTCTCTCATTCAGGTCATCAGATTTGGAGTCAAAAAGAGAGACGAGAATTCCTTGTTCTTTTGAAGGAACGCGGTGAGTGGCATTATTTCGATGTCATCTTAATTAGCGTCGTCCCGGACCGTCCCGCTGAACTTGGCGTCAGCGGACAAGCGTCCGAACAACCGTCTTCTATCATCGCACAATCTAAATAATCACTGAAATCCCCTCTCTGTAGGAATGGCCGCTTTCGTTGACAGGCTTGTCAATACTCAGTGCATACATATTCCGCAGCTTCTACTCGCTTTCGGAATTGATCTCGTACGGTTTGTTCTGAAATCGCGATTACAACTTTCTCATGTCTCTAGTAGGTTCCGGAACTCAAAAATGTCAGCCAGAGGGCATTGTTGTACTTCCTTCGTGTGGCAATGTCACGAGAGTAGGTCTTGGTTACTTTGACCCGGAAAATGATGGGTGTCACTCATCCACGTACAGGCTCCGCAATCGGGATAAGCTGCCAGAGTACAACACAATCAAAGATGCTGTTAACCTTATTCGCAACAGCAAGAGAATACTCATCTTGACCGGGGCAGGAATAAGTAATCCACCCTTTGCTCACTTCTGGTCCATCCATGATGCTCATCTCTGGTATGCAGGTGTTTCGTGTGGTATCCCAGATTTCCGATCACGGAATGGGTTGTACGCGTCGCTGGGAGAATACAAGCTAGATGATCCGCAGCAGATGTACGTAAACATGTACACCCGAAACGAGTGTGAGCTCATATCGCCTTAGGTTCGATGTCAAATATTTTCGAGAATATCCGAATGGTGTGGACCTTCGTGTATTGTTCTTTCGCATGCAAGTTGTACTAAACGTTTTCAAGTTTTTTAGTGTGTCACTTTCCATGTTCTTTGTCGCCCCAAGGTCCTGAACCTCGATGTATAGTTCTTTTGCTAGGTTCTTTCATCGTACTAGTTTATGAAGGCCTTTCAACCCTTATGTTTTATAGTCAGATATACCCTGCCAATTTTGTGCCCTCGCCGTGTCATCGCTTCATCAAGCTTATAGAGGACAAGGGCAAAGTGAGTAGTTTGCTCTGTTTGGATATCCATCGATTCTTATCTTCATCGCAATAGCTTCTACGTGTAAATCTGATTTCACATTGTCTTTCTTACCTGGCTAAATTTCTCTTCAGAACTATACCCAAAACATTGACACCCTAGAAACTAAAGCTGGCGTGCAAAACGTTCTGCAGTGTCATGGTTCTTTTGCTACTGCCAGCTGCCTTCAATGCCGAAGGAAGGTACCTGGAACGGAAATTGAGGCCGAGATCATGAAGAAAAAGGTCCCTCTGTGCCCTGTGTGCAACCCCTCAATATTATCCCCCAAGAAGAAGAAGAAGACTAGTAAGAAGAAGTCCAAGGGACAATGGGATAGTGACGTCTCGGATGAGAGCGATGGGCCAGAATATCCTCCGGGCATTATGAAGGTGCGTCAATTTGTACATACCTTGGTCCATATGTTCAATTGACTCCGTCTATTAGCCTGACATTACATTCTTTGGGGAGAAACTGTCTGACCAGTTTGACCACGCCGTTGAAGCCGATCGGACCCAGCTAGATTTATTGCTCGTTATTGGGACCTCTTTGAAGGTGTCACCAGTTGCCGATTTGCTATGTGTGGCCTCTCCTTCATAAGTCTCAGCGACTGATGCTAACCTTTTACCACAGCACATATCCCACATTCCGTTCCACAAGTACGTCGAAGCTGGAAAGGTTAAAAGATGAAAAATGACACATGAAACGAACAGATACTCATCAACAAGACTCCTATCAAACATATAAATCCAGACGTAAGTATTGCCTTCTATTGCACCGGCGAGTTTACAATGAGCGGTGTATATAGATTGTGCTTCTGGGTAACGCCGATACGATCATCAATCATCTATGTTCTGAGCTAGATTGGGAGCTTCCACCGCCGCTGGCCACTCCTCGAATGTTGACGCCGCGAAACATGAAGAAGCGACCGTCAATGGGGCCGCCAGATATAGAAGAGCCCGAGAGGGTCAGTGACAGGTATTTCCAACTCCTTCCGTGTTGCCTCGTTTCGATAGCTGATGGTGTATGGCCATAGCCATGTATGGTTATTTGAAGGCGCTGAAGGAGGGAAGTGGCTTCGGGATTTTGAGCTGGAAATAGATCATGCGGAGGGACGAGGTGTGCTGGAAGCGAGAAATGCGAAGAAGATGAAGGTATGATATGTATTCATGTAGGTGTAAATAATCCCGGGACGATTTTAGTTATCCATTTGTGTGTAGTGTCACTGTATGGTGTATAGAAAGTTCTCTTTTTACATTTATACATCCCACGAGGCGTTGAACTACGGATGTTATAGATTGTCGGCAGCCAATGCAAGCATCAAGATTATTCACACAAATCTTTTTGGACGGAGAAGTCATAAAACTAAAGGTCAGGTGCGAGTATAACACAGAGCGTCTTTGGAAGTATCCGCAGATTATGGGGGTGAGATGGAAAGAAGGTATTTGGGACGCGTGCCAGCGCGTCACCGTGACCTCCCGAATTTTTCAATCGAAAACGTCACTTGGTTGTGGACCATCATGTCCCGCTAGTACTTTTCCTGGGTACTGCCACCGACGACTGTCCGCGACTGGTCCCGACCATGCCCTGTTCATGACGCCGGGCCTCTGCAAAAATTTCGTTCGACGCTGTCCTGATTTCTCATGCGCCTTCTGGGTCGTCTTTTTCCCCTGCAACAACCATTCCAAAGACGACACTTCAGCTCAACTTCACTTTTTCTTTCAAATTTATCACGGCCTCGCTTCCCATTCGGTGCGGCCTTTTGCTATCTTGTCACTCGTGGAGAAGAACTGAGATGGTGTGTTTTGTTGTAGCCATACGGAAGGACGTTTGGCACCCGGATCCCATCCTGGAGGAAGGAAAGGCATTCGCATTCAAAGATCTTACGTGGCTTTTGCGGCACGGTGCGAGACACCACCAAGTGCGCATTGAGCCGGATGGTTATGTGGCTGTTTCAGATATTGTGGGTTACAGTGGGTTTGGTTTGGTTTTTGCTCTTGTTAAACAATGCTTTCTTAGCTGTCCAACCCAAGATATGACCGATTTACCCCGGAAGGCATTCGAGAAATGGCAGAGATGGATACTAGAGAACGCATTCAACTTAAGGAGGAATATAACACCCACAGAACGAAGGTCTGGATTAGGGTTAGCGGGCACCATTCCATTCCGGTGAGTGACATTGTATCTATGTCCTGCTACTATTATTCACAGTTTCCAGTGGGTTCACCCTGGTGCCAAAAAGCTCGCTTCTTCTGCAACGACAGCATGGGACTCAATGGCATTGCCGTTTTCCCAGCTTTTTTACCTCACTACTAGAGAGGACTGGCGGACCATTCGTAAGCCTGAAATCTTCATTATCTGAGCTCATGAGTCTATTCTATGTGTTCGCAGGCACGGAAGGCATCAAGGCGGGGCATTCGTTCATCCATCTCAAGCAAGATATTCCTGACCACTACGGACTACGTTTAGGACGTATGTGTTACACTATCTACGCGTCTTCGGCCCGTCTAACGTTCTTCACAGACTCTTTCTCGCCAGTCGTGGTCGTCATTAACGCGTCTGTGGCCACAAGATTTGGCGTGTCATTCTACATCCATCCTTCTGGCGAGATCTTAACTACCGGTGATTCAAGTGGTTACATCGATCCCCAGACATTTCGTGCTGCTTTTGCCGTTCAGTGGGAGCACGAGAGTCTCGTCGGTCACTATGAGCCCTGGCTGCGCCCTCGTGATCCTCAAAAGCGAAAAGAATTACGACATCTGATTCCAGACAAAAACAAGCAACGCTTTAGAAAGCGTCCCACTCTTCATTACCCTCCTATCCAGGTACCAACGCGCACCAAAGTCGATGTTATCCTCCCCAGGAGCAAGGGCAAGGATGCTGCAGAATCACCTCCGTCTCCTTCCGCGAACGTCATTTTGCAGCCACAGTATCAGATAGATATCCACCGATCGCGACCTGTTCCTCCTCACATGCAAGACTCTGCCATTGCAATGAAGGGCTAATCCTCGTTGGTAGCAGAGTCTCATTCCGCTTCACCCCGGGTTCGTCGCTCAACAGAAGGCTGCCGTCATTCGCCAGATCCTGTCATTAGGATGGCCAGCATACGGCTCCGTACCTTCCAGAGGCCATAGCCCTTCGCGTCACATTCCTTGAACGCATCTGACTTGAACATCAGACTCGTCACTAGGAATTCTATTGTATTCGACGTAGAATTCTGACGCAGCAAAAACAATCAAAAGTAGGAAACTGTAGGATTTTAAGAGGGGTGCTGCAGTTATTAATCTACACACGACTACCGTACACATCTTCAGGCGTGACACCGGCTTGTCCCTTCCTCAAGTTGGCCTGGGCCCATCTAATAGACAACTTAGCACTTAATGATTAGAGTGTATGGACAGGACGTACTTTTTGATTCGGATTGACTCTATCTGAATGAAACCGGTAGTGTCCGTTGGCTCGAAGCCACCCATCTCATCCATAGACGACTGTTGTTCATCATACAGACCCTGTGTTCTTGTCAGATCGGAAGTTCTGCTACAATCAAGATCTCTCACCTCGGGGCTCTCCCGGCCTTCAATGACCACATTACCCTTGTATAACTTGAGCCTGACGAGGCCGTTGACGGTCCTCTGACTTGAAGGAATAGAGCTGGTGATAAACTCCCTCTCTGGGGTGAAAAAGTGACCGTTGTACAAGATGCGACTGAACTCGATCGTCACAAACTGGTCCCTTAAGGCACGGACATTCCTGTCGAGGGTCAGACCCTCAAGGTCGACGTGAGCAGCCCGAAGAATAGTGGCCCCGGGAGACTCGTAGCATCCGCGAGACTTGACACCGATGAACCTGTTCTCAACAATATCGATCCTTCCCACACCGTGCTTCCTTCCGAGTGCGTTGAGGGCGAGGAAGATCTCTACGGGATCTGTGTATGTCTTGCCTCCGGCGACATCGACTTTTATTGGGAGACCAGCCTTGAATTCGATGGTTAGGCGCTCGGGGGTCTCTGGTGCAGCTTCGGGGGCAGTGGTGAGCTTCCACATGTCAGCAGGCGGAGTCGTGTTGGGGTCCTCAAGAATACCGGCCTCGTAAGAGATATGGAAAAGGTTCTCATCCGTCGACCAGGGTTTGGCGGTCGTTTGGGTGACGGGGATGGACATTTCAGCCGCGTACGCGAGCAAGGCTTGACGGCCCGCAAATCGGTGGTAGAATTCTTCGAAAAGAGAAGAAGTATTAGTTTTCTCGCAAATTGCTTAGCCCAGGAGAACGCACCAGGAATTCGCCAGGGTGCGATGACCTTGATGTCGGGTTTGAGACCATAGAATGCCAGCTCGAAACGGACTTGGTCGTTTCCCTTTCCGGTGCATCCATGAGAAACAAAACTGAAGAGATCAGAAGGTGAGACAGGATAGGAATATACAATTCGGAGGCCTACTTACTCGCAGCCTTCTCGTTCAGCAACGGCAATCATCCCACGAGCAATGACGGGACGAGCAAGTGAGGTACCAAGGAGGTATACATTCTATAACCAAATAATCAACATATTGGTTGATAGCAGAGAATCGACACTTACTTCGTAGATACAGTTGGCTTGGACTGCAGGATAAATCAATTCGGTCACAAATTCACGTTTCAAGTCCTGACGAAATCGAGTCAGTAGAAGAATCAAATATCTTCAATGGCACACACTTCCAAAAAGAACTTTTTCGCCCCGACTTTGAGGGCCTTTTTCTCCGCCGCGGCGAAATCCTGCGCCAAGGTATTGCAAGATCAGTTTCGGGAATGAACAAAACAGTAAAACGGACCTCTTCCTGACCAACGTCGGCCATGAACGCATACACTTCATATCCCTGCTCAATCAACCAAGCAAGGATGCATGAAGTATCTGTTCGTGGGCATCATTACAATGACCGGAAAGGAGAATAGCAACCATCGCTACATACCAAGCCCTCCAGAGTACGCAAGCAAGACTTTTCCAGACTTTGCAGACATCGTGAAGGTTCAGATAGATAGATGAGGAGATCAAGATTTCGAGTCAGACTGACAATTGCAAATCAAGATTCAAACTCCAATGTCGGCCGAAAAGGTCGCCACGTGAAGAGAAGTATGATATGACGTCACGCGTACATCGCATCAAAAAGTCAGAAAAAGAATTATGCTGTTCTATGCAATACATCGAAATATAGGGTGATGGGCTTTGTATACAATGCTACTGTAAATCAGAAGGTGAAAATTTATTACTAATTATTCCGACTCTGCTGTGGAATTGTTAACACTTGCTGGCCCTTCCTCCACCGCGTCCTGATCATGGTTCCGCAAACGCATCTCTACCAAAAACTCCTTGTCTCGTATGCTTTGGGACCAAGACGATAGAAGATCCATAGACAGAAATGCTGACCTAGAAGAAGCCGCGACAATAAAGATCGCGGGATATAAGTGGGCGACTGAAACGGAATATCAACAGCAGGTCCTCAAGGTAATGAAATGAACCCACAGATGAATTTGTCGTTCACTGGGACAGAAGGAAAGAAGTGGCGTAGTATCGTAAACAGCAGCCCAGGTAAAACAATCATGCCAAGAAGGCCCGCAGTGACGGGGGCGATGACTTCCTTTGTCGCACTGACAGGATCTGGATGAGTCCAACCATTATGTGAAATCTGCGAAAGACAGAGTTAGGAAGGAACTCGAAGGACGTCGACATCACGTACAAGATCAATTCCCCTGGCTATGCGGCCTCGAGGTTGCATTCTATGTGCATATAGCCCAATCTTAACATAAAGCAACCCGAGCGCCCATTCATCCACAATACGAATGGTCGGCGAAAGAGTAGGATCCAGACCCAAGCGAATAGGCAGAATCACGTATAGGTCGATGGCGAGCGCAACGAGGGTAGGAATCACCATACCCAGGAATAGCGTCATATAGGATATCTTCGCAGACCATAGCAATCCACGCTTGACAACCAACATCCACAAGTCGGCACGAGGGCCGTCACCGCCTCTTCGCTGTCGACGTTTATCCAAGCGGTCAATCGCCTTTCCAACAAGATAACAGCCCCAGAGCAAATAGAATCCAATGATAAGAGAGTAGCCATCATGAACATCTTCCGCAACAAAAAGTCCGAAGAAGCGCCGCCCAAGCGCTATCGGAAGGGCAACCAAGACACCGAGTGACAAGGCGCCAGTGACCCACAAAACGGCAACGAATGTAAAGATCCGTCTACGGAAATTGGGGGGAATGTATACCACCATATAATCATCTCTGATCTGGTGCTTGGCCTTCAAAGCTTCCGAATTTTGTATCGTGATCAATCTCTCCGCTCGTTCATCGATGGGATTACCACGTTCATCAACAACGGCAGTGGCACCGATATCTTTTGGAAGTGCGATGCTATCAGTGGCCGGGACTCGCCTAAATGAGCCATCAGACTTGGCTGTTGGGTCCACAAAGAAAGATTTCGAGGTAAACATAGATTTCAATGACCATTTGGCAGGTGTCACCTCTTCGGTGGGATATCGACCACCAAAAAAGTAAGAAGTCAAACGGAATTGACGAGCCAGGAATTGCCAAATAATAGTCACCAGCCTCTTGATACCTTTTCGCGGACGGAAGTAGTGCATCGTATATGGCAAGACCAAGTGAAGAAACAGTAGGTCGATGGGCACTTTGGACAGCGGTTGCCTAAACGAAACAATTAGACCAAGAAACTAAGTAATAGCACGCAGACGAGCCTATTTTTCCACCGGAAAGGTAAAACGGTTTTACTGCCAATGAAATACAGCGCAGAAGCACTGGCCACGGTACAAAGAACTACAACGGAATACATGATTGCGCTGATGAAAATCTTCCGCAGTTGAGTGATTGTTGACCGGTCAAGAATATCCCGTATCGGGTGCGAGTTTTGGTCTTGAGGATCTTTAACGAACCACATCGCGCCGGATCGCATGATACTTCTGCATCCGGACAGTAAAACTGCAAAGGAATACCTAGAGAACGATAGATCTTGAATGAGAAGACCAAAGCAAAGTATAAGAACACCGACATGAACATCGTTCCGGCGACCCAGTGATAGAACATGGCAGTCATTGGAGCCTGGTAAAGAAACAGAGTGCGATTGGCAAGGTTGGATCCAGAGAAGAACCAAATGGCACAGAGGTCAAGAACGACACCGCACCCGAGCGGGAAAAGCGCCAATTCAATGAAAATGAAGGCCGCGACCTAGAGAAAGATGAGCCAAGCTCATGGCCATCCTGATCACTACCCACCTTGACAACAAGGAGGTGTTGTCTGAAAGCACTTTTCACAGACCGACCTGCCTCCTTGTTTCCGATAGCAAGCAAATGAACGTAGACAGAAACCATCAGAGCAACCACTGCATATCCAAAGATGATAGCAGAGGCCCTTTCCGTTGAACCGTGACCGAGAGCGATGTCTGTCCACCAATCGCAGAATCGGACGGCCAAAAGTCTAACTTCTTTACCGAGGGCAGCAAAGGAAGGCTCAAACATTTCTATTGTGCCAGCCTTCAATTGGTCAAGCATAGAAAATGTAGACGTGGGCTCCTGAGAGGTAGTGTTAGACGATGCGGATATCCACGGGAAAAACATGTCAGAGGCATTGACAGCACGATGATACTGGGAACACTAGCATCAATATAAGTAACCAACAGTACTTTATAATGTGACTTACAAAGGTTACAATAGCCTCACTCGTTCGGCCGAGTCCATCGCGACCCACAATTGCCTTGGCAAAGAACAAAACGCCAATCAAAATCAAATCCAACAGCCCACGTCCCACAGTCAAGTACTGCGGGAAGATAACTTCGCTAATGACATAGACAATTGTGTCTACAACAGGATCAGTCAACAATCGGATAGCACGGATAGGAAGGTGGAGTATTTGAAGGAAACGGCGGGGATCCAGCTGTGGTTGGGAAGAATGTCATAGAAAGTTCAACAATTCAACAACTTTAAAATCCAGACATACCGATAGCAACAGAGTAGACTTTCCAACTGTAAAAGGGGCCAAAATACCTACAACGATTGCGGCGTCGAGAACGAACATCATAAGGGTAGCCTGAGGGACGGATAAATAACGCTTATGACACTAAATAACCCGAAAGTACGCACATTTTGGAGGACAGTGTGGAAGGGACCCCTCATGCCAATGGCTGAAATGGTAGTACATATGAGAGAAAGACAGCATTGAGGAAACAACAACCTACCTTCTAGAGCTCCTTCCATGTCATCATCGGCATTTGCTTCTATATCGTCACCAAGTCCAGCTGCCATTGCGGCATCTTGTACGATATCCGGTGCTTGGTTAGCGACGTCAAGGACTGGCGCAACAGGAGGAGCAACCTCCAGCACCTGACCACCGTCAGGGACATCTTGATCTTCATCCTCAATGCCGTATTCATCCCCTTCCTCCTCTTCCTCCACCTCTTCCTCCTCCTCAAGCTCTTCAACCTGTGGTGGTGTGTCCTCTTCACCCGGAAAGTACCTCGCCATCAAAGCTCTTTGCTCAGCTTCAAACTCACGATCGTGCTCTGAACTATCAAAATATCCTGGCGGTGGATCTTCGTCGACACCGAAATCTTCGGGAGCCCGATAGGTGGCTAGACCCGGCGACGCAAGAGGTGTCGAATGCAGTGGGGAAGATGGACCAGAGCTCGGCAGGACTGTGTTAGGCAGAGGAGGTCGTCGGAATGATGTTGATGGCACGTCTGACGGTCCAGGCGTGGGAGGTGAATTGAGTGAGAACGGTATGGGCTCCGCCGGAGGCTGCAGGACAACAGGAGGGAAAGGAGACGAGGAGGACGACGATGAAGAAGAGGCCGATGATGAAGAACCTGCACGCTGACCAGAACTAGGAGAAACGGTGAACGTGAACTCTGGCAACCATAGTGGATCATTTGTAGCATCAGAATATGCGAGTGCATTATCCTCGCTATTTCGTTCTGCCTCCCTTCGAGACATACGAGCTGTTTGTAGCCGCCGCGAGAAAGCACGATGCTGTTTTCGTCGCTTTGCATGTTCACGTTCGCGGTTTTTCTCTTCATCTTCCGTGCACTGTTGCCTTGTCGTTTCGCGAGAAGATTCGGTCCCATCATCATCGTCATGTGGCCTCTCCCGACGCGAAGGAAGTTCCAAGGGGGTTCTTCCGTGATTTCTCCCCTCTCCTACGACGTGACCGTTCGCGCCCTGCATAGCTCGCATCGCATCGTAAGCCCTTACCGCATCCACCTGACGCTGTGCGAGAGCCAACCTATTACGCTGTTGTTCTATCACGGCAACGATAGGTGGCTGGGGTGGCTGGGGCGGGTTGTCTTGTTGTACAGCTGGCAGTCTTTCCTCTGGCATAGGTAACTCCTCCTCGTCGAACACACCAGGTCTTGCGTTTTGAGAAATCCACTCCCGTAACAGGAATATAGCCACGAATGTCACAACGATCATCGAAGCTATTATTTGGCCAGTAAATATGTCTGAGGATAGAGCCAACCAGACTGGATGGGTTGATATTTCTCCAAGTAGGGTCTGAGACGGTGGTCTCGCTGCATCAGGGTGAATGTTGTAGTAGAAGGGATTAATAGTAGTGCCGCTCTCAGGCGGAGGTTCTCTATCACTAATGTACCAGGCACTATGAGAATATAAGTTAGTGTATGCGTCAAATACATAAAATACGCACGTCAGCTCTCCGATTGTGAAACAGATCCTCCAAGTCCAGACGGTCACCCACGGGAGCACCGCGAGCCATACCAAAGCAACTACAACTGCTCTCACCGCAAATAACAGTGCGAACAGGGCTTGCTGAGCTAATCGTCTCAGAAGAAGAGCCGGCGGTAATCTTGGCGGCATGTCCGCTGCATACACTGGACAAAAAGTCAGATGGACAAGAAGAGTACGGGGCGGAACACCCACCCTTTGTGAAAGAGTAGGAGTGCTTGCAGACATCACAAGTCTTTTTCTTGCTATGAGACAGCCATGTTGTCAGGCTACACCTCTAGTCAGTACTGATCTCTCTGAACTGTTCCTAGAACACACACCAGTCCTGGTGAATATACCGGATAGTTCCTGAGCATTTGCAAGGATGGAATAATGGTTGATCAGGTTCAGCGGGAGCGCTGCATATACGGCAGGTATCTTGATATGAGGTATCATCACTAAGCGCTCGCATGGACCAAAAATGTCATACCTTGCTCTTCCGCCTCCTGCATTGTGGAAAGATAAGTTCAGTTAAGAACTATCGGTGTGTTGAAACTTCGGATAGGTAAAATGGTGGTGAAGAGCAAAAGCGAAAGACAGATGTACGCGGTGTAAAGCGGCAAGCTGTTGCGTGACGGTGTGTGACGGCAGGCGTGACAGACGCTTGACTGTCACGGTACTTATCTAGTCCGCCCCCGAAGGCTTGCAAATTCACCTGAACTGTAGATATTCTTTTCAGCGCCATCGACTCGCATGCCTGATAGTCCTATCGTCGAAAGTATGACTCCTACTTCAAGTCCCGCCACCACGGCCACCGGTTACTATGTACCATATTTTACCTGGTACTAATGACGCAATTTTCTTGGTCGGCCAGCACCGAGGGCGCAAGAAATGGTGAATTTTAAACAATAACAATACTTTAGCCGATTTCCAGATACTAGAACCACGCAGAACGCTAAAGTCAGTGCCTTGGTTGATCTGTAGTCTGATGAACTAGCCTACTTCCGCCCGCAAAGCCCACCATGGTCGAATGGCTTATGGATAGCACCCGCCGATCTAGTGAGCACATTGAAGCTGGAAGGAACACAGGCCCATGCTCATTGAAACCATTCACCTTCTCTGTTCTAGAGAATTTTCTTTCAGACAACTTTTTAGGTCCGCAGCATGCACTCAGATTATCACACACTGGCGCCGTACGCCCTCTTTCACCATGTATATGAACCCTACAGCGCCGCAAGGTCCAACCCGATGAATTTGACAGGGATCACTCTCCTCTTCATGCGCTGTAACCGTTGCGCTAGCAAATCGGTCATTTCCAGACGAGAAGCTGAGAACACCAGTCATTTACCCATCAGTCAAGGATTCGCGAACATGACGGCGTCGAGTTAGCGTCAAGACCAAAGGCCGTAATCATAATCAGGTAGGTGTGGTGCTCTTATGCTAGAGTGATACGATAGAAGTCAAAAAGATACCATCAATTTCGGACGGAACGTGAGTTTCTTGATTCTTTTGTTAGAGGGAGAAGATGCTAGTAAACTAAATTGGAGTACTAGTGCTTCATCAAGGACATACTCAGCTTGAACCCCGATATGACGGTACAATAAAGCGAGCCGCTGAGCCCTCGGCGTCCAGGGAACAACCTTATCGAATTTTCGGACGAATTGCATCGCGCTTCTGCACCAACAATAACGTGCTTTCTCCGACTGTCTCGTCAGAATCTGAAATCTTTGACGTGGAGGATGAACGAATGATGGTTGCTGCAACGTGCTCGGACGAAGTCATGGGGCCATTCTTCTCTTAATTACGGCTGGGAGATACCGGAGATTCCATTCTGCGACTGTCGGGAACGTTTTAAATAGCTGGACAAAGCAGTTGAACGAATCAGCCGGACTTTGGGTAGCCTTTAGCCATGTTCTGGTCTTCCGCCCTCGTTTTGGGTCTCACGCATCTCTGTCTTTCGACGCCACTCACATCCAAGCGTTTGGATACCGACGATCTACTGGAAAAGCACTCTTGGGCTGAAGTTCCTCGAGGCTGGGAGTGGGTCAACAAACCCGACCCAGAAAGCATTATCCAACTACGCATCGGTCTCAAGCAAGACAGGGTGGATGAGTTGATTTCGTCCTTATACGAAGTTAGTACACCTAATCATAATCGGTAAGCATCTTTTCTTAGAACTTTGATATCATATTCATATTCACGATTCTCGAACCAAGTTATGGCAAGCATCTGTCCAAAGAGGAAGTTGATGTCCTCGTCGCTCCTCATCCTGATTCTGTTGAAGCGGTTGAGTCCTGGCTCCTTCATCATGGCGTCGACCCCACCGACGCGACTTTCCGTTCGAGCAGCGGTTCATGGATCTCCGTTCTGGTTTCTGTGTCCAAAGCCGAGCAAATGCTTGGAACGGAATATGGTCTATACCACCATCCTCAATCGTCGTCTTATGTTGTGCGAACTTTGAGCTACTCCCTTCCTCGAGAACTCCATCAGGCTATCAGCGTCGTGTCTCCGACAACCTATTTCGGCACACTTCGTAGCATGAGGGCTACTAGTTTTGTGGAGGCCGATATCAGCGACCAAGTAGCTGACATTTCTGCAACCGTGCCTAGCAGCTGTGCATCTAGGATAACTATCGCGTGTCTACAAGCGTTGTATAATAGTGCGTTGATATGTCTCGTCATCTCTGCATAATTGATTGAGCCGCAATCGTCATGAATCAGCCTCCGGTTACATACCTTCTGCCACCGATAGCAACAGTCTTGGTGTTGTTGGATACCTCGGCGAATACGCTAACCGGAATGATCTGCAGGTTTATCACACCATTTTATCATTCAATGCCTTACTGATTATTCCCAGACATTCCTTACGAGATACCGAACTGACGCAGTGGGAACCGCGTTTGAGACGATTACGGTCAACAATGGTGAAGATGACCAAAGTGAGCCCGGTGTCGAGGCGAGTAGCACTTTGTACAAGGAACTGCCTCTCGCTCACTTTGGCATGCCAGGCCAACTTGGATATTCAATATACAGTTGGACTGTCGTACCCTACGCCTAACATCTATTACAGGTCAGTTCTCTTCCAACCAGTTCTTCGTATCTTACCCCTTCCGAAGCACGGGCGGCTCCCCTCCCTTCAATCCGGACAGCGAAACCATCACTGACACCAACGAGCCTTATCTAGATTGGCTTAACTACATCCTTGCCAACGATACAATCCCGCAGACTTTCACCACATCGTACGGTGACGACGAACAGACTGTTCGTCTTCCCCAAAAGATAACTCTTTGTCCCAGGACTCATGGGTACCATAACAGGTGCCTTACGACTACGCTGTCAGTGTGTGCAATCTCTTCGCTGAACTCGGCGCCCGTGGAAGTACGGTCTTCTTTTCCAGCGGCGACTCCGGGTATGTTGCACCAGTCACTAAGTACTACCGGCGACTTAAACTAGTTAGTGTTGGTGGTGGCGACTGTCTTATGAACGATGGAACCAATACAACTCTATTCCAACCCGCATTTCCAGCCAGGTATGTTTATCGTCCTTCTGCAATGCTTCTGAGCACTGATATTTGTATGATGCAGCTGCCCCTAGTCTGTTCCTTTCCTTTCCTCTCAAGCGTTCATTTTTAAGCAAGCAATTACAGTGTAACTGCTGTAGGTGGCACCACTGGCAACTCGCCCGAAGTTGGTGTCAGCTTTTCTGGCGGAGGATTCTCACGCTACTTTGGCATTCCGTCTTATCAAGCCGACGTTGTCGCTGGATACGTGTCATCCCTTGGGAGCGAGTACAGCGGACTGTACAAGTACGCGTTGTCCTCGCTTGAACCGTCTTCCTTCTGGCGTTCATCGTTACCCTTTCTAGTACCTCTGGACGTGCATACCCCGATTTAGCTGCACAAGGAACCAGCTTTTCAGTCATTGTCGGCGGCCAGACGTATTCCGTTGGGGGTACCAGCGCTAGTTCTCCTGTTTGCGTATTTCTCTCTAGTGTTGTGCTGTGCATTGACTATCAATACCAGACCATGGCCGGTATCTTCACCCTACTGAATGACTATCGTCTTGCCAATAACCAGTCTTCTCTTGGATTTATCAATCCCCTTATATATGCCAACTCGGGCGGTTTCAACGACATTACGTCTGGTTCCAATCCTGGTTGTGATACTAATGGTGGGCTTTTACCATTTCAAGTCTCATCACCGATTACATACTCAATAACCTATAACCTCATCAGGCTTTACGGCGGTTACTGGCTGGGATCCTGTAATTTTTCTTCGTCATCTCTTTCATTTTCATCATACTTAACATTGTTATCATCAGGTTACTGGCCTGGGAACTCCGGACTTTGTGAAGCTTCAGGCAATTGTGAGAGCTTGAGATAGCTGCCTTTCAGGTACATAGGCGATTGACGAGATACTTTGACGAATTCTTCCACGAATGACAAATTGAGGGTATTTGGATGCCTAGAGTGCGCGTATATAGAGACGATACCATAGAGCAAAATGTTTGCCGACGTGGCATTCGCAGTCATGACTTGATGAATAAGATGGTCAGCTGGAGATCCTTGGACTGCTGAATAATATGGTATAGGAAACGTCCGATACGTAACAATCAAAGTTGAAATGGCTGTTGTTTCAGCCTATAGTGGTAGAAATTGTCACAGTGGACACTTACATTTTACTACAGATGACGCCTTTGGCATGTAGCATGAAAAAGGCTTGGGATATCATGTGGCGTATCATTGGAAGAAGCGGACAAGCAATCCTTGCCGTGTCAATAGTGGCAATCGGAGTATGAATTGGATGCAATGCCGGCTACCGGCTTAGCAGGAATGCTCGGCAAATTCCTCAGAATGGAGACAATTGCGTCTGACTGTTGACCCTCATCCTCTGCCCACAACGTTTCAGAGCACTACCTCGCGCATAGACATTCTTCTCTCCCTTACAATATTCCGTAGTGCCGTGCGTACCTGTGCTCTAACAAGGCTCTTCGGTGACAAGCTGTCTCGCAACAGACAATAATGAATCGTTTAAGTCGGGATATCTCAGAGCATGCCAAGCGCTTAAGAGCTGATGTTGTTCGGCGCAAGACATCTGATACCGACACATCTGTCCCTCCTACAACCGTCCGGCGTCGGAAATCTCGTTCACCTTCGAGGAGTAGGACGAGAGCTGATCCCTTCGTGCTATCGTCTTCGGGAGCTGTCAAAAAAAAGAAATCTCCAAACCCTGCTGCTTCCAACGAAACCACCATGGTGGCAGAGGATGTGCCTGACCATGGTCATCGAATGAAATCCGGCATTCCAAAGGCTTCCGGCACATATTCGCGCTCTTCCAGCGTTGTGCCAACGACCTCGACGAGTCACCGTAGTAGGAAAGAGAAAGAAGGGGACCGTGATGAGGACCATTCGCACCACTCCTTGTCTGAGAGGGGCGGTGACCAGAAAGGCGTTATGTATTCAGGACCGTTGGCGATGGCTGAGTTTGAACGGATGAAGAGAGAAATTGATCAGCTGAAGAAGACCGTTCACGACAACAAGAAGAACATCAAGAAGCAGAAAGAGGTGAGTACTTGTCTCGACATCTGTGACGTCCTCAAACCGGCATGTTCCCAGACGATACAGAACCTCAAGACTGAATTGGACTCAGGAAAGCTTGTGCGTTCGTCACTTTTCAATATTTTGAAATGCCATTTTAACTTCCAGTAGGCTAGGAAAAGCCAAGAGGCTCAGTTGGAGATGCTGAAGACAAAATCGCAGCAGAAAGACGAAGTAAATGTACCTACTTCCAAATCTGATTGTGATCTAACCTCCTTCTCTCCAGATTCTCAATGCTATCGAGACTAGCCTTCAATGTCAGATATGTATGGAACTACTCTTTAAACCTTATGCGTGCGTGTTCTCCCATGTCTATACATTACGTTCTAACATCCTTGTAGTCTGTCGCCTTGTGGTCACATCCTCTGCCTGTCATGCCTACAAGAGTGGTTTCGCAAAGCTCCGCCTTCTGCTGAAGATATGGAGATCGACGAGGACATCAATGATCCAGAATTTATCATTCATCGTCAGAAATCATGCCCTTGTTGTCGTGCCGTGATATTTGATCGACCCGTTCCTGTGTTCCTCGTCAAATCAGTTACATCCATGTTGATAAAGGCCAAAGGACCTGGACATACCGCGGCAAGCCCACTTTGGCGCACGGACGGTACATCCTTGGCGGTTTCAGATGATGTCTGGAAGGGTATTTTTCCAGATGACGCTTACGAAGAGGAGGAAGAGGAGGAATATGACTACGATGATGAGGTGGTTCGGTGGTTCACAGCCCCATATGATGATTCTGATGAATACGAGAGCTACGGCAGTGACGAGGACGAGTCGATGGGTGAATTAGAAGACGATACCGATAACACTCCGTATGTCCCTGCCATCTGGGAACCTCCCACAGTCTACTATCGCGCACGGACACGCCACAGTTTGGAGTTTACTCACATGATGCGTCGAGGATGCACACGCGAGATGATTCACACCTACGGGATGACTTACACGCACGAAGAGGGCCTTGTTGCCCACGTCTATACGCTGGATCCAGATGCCGAGGTCATACCATACCGAGCAGATGATACACAGAACATTATTCGCATTTTCTTGGGATGGAATGTTGTACTCGAGCCTCGTGATCACGGACATGGTTTTCTGAACCAGTTACTAATCGACTACCGCGAACATCCAGAGAGATTCTCCACACATCGTCTAGATGGCACATTGGACATCAAGAAGCTGGTGAGGGAAGATGATATCCAAGCCATGTCAGATGATAACACGACGGACTCGGAGTATTGGCATGATAATCGGATAGACTCGGATTTCTAAGGTAGAATGAAGATATAATTGTACACATGCTGTAAACTAATCTGTACCTTTCATGCACGTTGATGCTTGGGTCAGTTTACTTGACTGTTAGTGGTCAATTGCTTTTGGCCTTTGGTTCGCTGTCTTAGGTTCTCCGCCAGTGATACATCTTGATATCTTCGTCCGCCGATGGTGCATACGGGAAATGAAGTCTCATATCTTAAATGTATGTACCCGTACTCTCACTACAGTTGGGACAAGTAAGCCTATCCCTATGAGAAATAAAAATAGTGTCGACGGCTTATGTATTCGTCGGGCTTCGAGGAGCAGTAAAGCGCTAGCGTTGAGGCTTAGATCTCGGGCCTCAGACCTCATGTGCTGCCAATCTAACCACTATCTTAAGGTACAGTCGACTCACTTTCTAGCGGTAATCCCAGTATTCCGCGATATCATGCCTTACCACAAAAAGTAAGTACTTACCACCGAACAAGAACTTTGGAAGACTTCACAGCAAATGTACTAGTGCGCACTTTTAACTCAGGCTACAAGGCCTTGACCCTTCAACTTTTCGACATCCGTCAATTATAATTTCTGACGATGACACGGCAGTCAAATTGGAACCCAATTTTTTGCTTGCGTTCTCAGAAAGTGGCATGCACACCATCAGCCACGTTGCGCTTTGGCTCTAGTGTCTCGACAACTTCCGCGTATCAATGGAGGATAATTATTAGATACAATTCTTGCAGAAACTCATGATTAATGGGAGGGGTGATGAGGGACATCCAATGGATACGACATCTTACTCGATCGCACTCACGGCCGGGTAAAACATGCCATGACTTCTTCCTAGCATGAAGGTCCTGAGAGCTTTTAAGTTTTGGATGCATGCATGGGGATACAAATACACATGAATGTCAGGCCTGGGAGGGGATTATGCCTTCCCTGCCACGGGCATTTACGATCGCAATACACTGTAGAATGGCCATTGGCTAGGCTTGTCGGTTGGTTGCAAAATCTTACGACTACATTTTTGTTTCACCGAGGTGCGGGATAGTAACAGCCGTTGATTTGATAGATACTTAGAGCCTACGCAGTACTCGTTGAACACAAGATCACGGTTTGATATGGAAGGGGCGCAAAGTACTTGCGGTGCAATTCATTTCGGCAAACAAGTCTTACACCATGTTCTGGTCGGAGGCCAGTGGAACTGAGATGTACCGGAATATAAATGGAGGAAGGAAATGTACAAAAGTTTTCAGTAAACTCGGCCGCAAGGGTTGCAAGGACATTCGGACATACGATGATATTGACAAGCATCTGAAGGTTTATTGATCCAGCTCAGATGGAGAACAAATGAACACCATGACCTTATGAGACATCCGCAAACTCCTGCATCAACGTCCATTTTTGATGTTCTGCAATTGAGCGAGGCACGAGCGGTGCCATTTCAGAACAGGATTTGTGTACGTGAGCAAGAGACGATCAAGCCTCTCACAACCTCGAGGCCTCATTCACCGGTGCGAGAAATACTGACATGGAACTTGCATACAGCAATCAACCTCATAAATTGTGCCATCCCTGGGCCGCAGTCTCATACTGTAATTCACATGCCATCATAGGATGTAGGAAGACGTTTATTTGGGGGAAAGTACCTATATGAGGCTTATTATTCGAAATTCCTCTAGGTTTCGGGCTCGAAGGCTGCGTTGTATTAAATATAGATGTTCAAGGTAGGCGTGGTTACGCCGATCGGCATGGTGTGACGAGGTCAAGGAGGTTCGAATACACCTTAAGTACTTATGTCCGAATTGCTCAATGGTGGCAAAGAGCGCCCGTCTCTGATCTGGAAGTAGTTGTAGGTTCTGGGTCGGTCCTCTTCACAAACAAGTGATGGAAAAATTGCAGTAGGTTGAGAATGGCAATGCCGAAGGAAGAGGGCGGTTGATAGGTACGCGCCATTTCCATTGAATAGGGCTGAAGATCACATCACGTGGTTCCGATTTTCGCCTCTCGATCGATATTGATGGACCTTCAGAAGCTTCAGGGTGGACCTGGGTGAGTATTTTCCGCCGTAGGCATGTTTAGTTCTTCATGTACTATTTATAAACTTGACATACCAGTGGAGGTAGATATTCTACGGTCGCGGCGCAGCTTGGAAAGAAATCCAGGGTTTGGCTCCATTTGCAAGAGCAAAGTATTCGTAAATGGTGGTGGGCGTACCGGCCTCGAGTAATCCACGTTCAGGAGTCCAAGAATGTGACTTGCTATTCAGACTTGGACTCGAACCAGTCCCACCGCGAGTCGATAGACTGTCATCAGCCGAGCTGGAAAGTGGCTCGACTCTAGTTCAGACTCGTGTCTGTCTCAAAGATTTTTTTTTTCCTCCGAGTCGATGTAAGAATATTTTATTGGCATTTGGGAGGTTCGACATAATTTGAAAAGAAAACATTTACAAAGTATGATGCCACCAGTTGCTAACAGACGTCTTACAGCTGGTATCGGTCCGCCTCTGAGTCGAGGAAGGAAGTTACTTTTATTAGTCGTCGTGGCTCCTAAGTAGAAACGTAATGACGTCCGAACTACAGCGAATAATCTACTAAGTGATGACAAACTGCCACAGGACCGAGCCTGTCCCAGGCTCTGCCGCTTTGGTAAAGCCCCCTCATGGCCTCGGCGATGGGGAGGTGAGAAATATGGTAGAAGAACAACACAGATGAAGGTGCCGTAGCACAGACAACCCTCCATCGTTGCAGCGTGAAGGCATTGCGATGTAATGATATGAATAAATTGGGAGGGGGGAAACGTCCTAGTAGTAAGAAGCGTCACAGCCTCCATTTTCTCCTCGGGCATCATCCAGATATTTTCTTGCACCATCCATAGAAATACGTTCTCTCTGAGCACGGCATGATACACTCAGAGGCCATCCGAAGAGGAGGGGGGGCAACCACGATTATCGATGATAGAGTCAAGACTATTCGATCGAACAGGCGCACATCAGTGCTGCTGGCAAATATCTCTAAGGGCAGTTGGCTTATTCCTCTTTTTCTCCTTCCCGGGTAGCCTCGTGCTCTACGGCACAATGAATAAACCGCGTGCCAAGAAGATTTATCCTCCAATCCGTCCAGACCACATCATGCTGTGTCTTGGCAGTTGTTCTGGTCTTCCGTTGGTTTGACCACGATTTGCGTTCTATCAGGGAAGTCTCGCAAAGCCACCATAACGAATATGAGTGCGAAAACATACAAAATAATGTCTCTAAGGACTCTGGTCTGTTTCCTTCTCAGGGACAGTGACCAAAATAAAATTTCCTCCTCCTAACTTTGTTAGCGACGGCGGAGAACAAACCGCTCGTAGGTCGGTGGGAAATACTTTCATCTCGCATTACCGTGGCCAGAAACGATGTTGAGATTGGAAGTTCGAGTTAGAGGGAGACGAAGAACTTGTAGAAGATACTTACCTGATGATGAGCAAAGGCGAACTGATCAAATGGTGCCGTATCTTCATGGTAGTCTAGACCTATTGCATGTTTCTTTGCGCGAGTTTGTTTTTAGGACGAGTTGGAACAGAGATGTTCGTGCCTGAAATTTTTTTGGTGTAAACATATTCATTCGGGATCAAAAAGAAACGAAGGCATCTATACAATTTCAGCTATGATCTTTCCACTATCGAAGATATGGTCATTTTAATGACACCCATCACTAACAGAGGCCTCACATATTCTTATTCATTCCATTCATGCGCAATCAGAAAACCCCAGGAAGCTCAGCTCACACACCTTATGGATGTCTTGATTGGATCATTCCTCTCGAGCCCGATAACCTTTCCCAAAACCTGATCCCTCAATCTGCCCATGGGTGCTTAGAAACAGTACAAGAAACACTGGCAGTACCTACTTGGAGATCAACTCCGCCTGGTATTCCAAGCTCCTGGACCGGAGCGTGGATCCCTGAACCCGGAGGCACAGGAAGGGCCGCAAGTCCACCGAAGGGACCGTATACCCTTCAAGTTTCCCTTCTCCGTATACACTTGGGGAGATCACGATCACGCACCACTGAGCAAAGCAAATATCGTCATCCTACCATCGACAGCCTGCGAATCCAAGTTCTTCTTCCAATGCGTCTGACCGAAAAAGTCGAGGATGACGTCGCCGCCTTTCCCGTCGGCGATTTTGAGTGTTTCTGCTGCGAAGTCTTGGGTTTTGTAGTTGATTCTGCGGGTGGCGCCGTTAGGAATGGAGAGGAGCCAGTTGCCCTAGGTGGGAGAGGGAACTTGCCTTCTCGTCAGAGTGTACCCGTGTTGTTCAGCCCGAAGGCTTTGATCTGTGGTGGGAGTAGTAGGCTTTTTAAATGAATAGATGAGTTGACATACTTTGTTTGGCAAGAAGCTGGCATTCGCCGCTTTATTGTCTTTGATCAGGATGACTCTGATGGTTGCTGAGGAGGTAAGTAGATGACTACATACTGTTTCGAGAGGGTTTGTGAGATTATGAAGAACTTGGGGAGAAAGCGGCAAAAATTTATGAAATTCCCGATCGCATGCATGACGTCACGCGTCACCCCATCCCTCCTTGTCTTCATACCACCACCACCAACATCGTCTCGTCGTCCTTTTCTCTCGTTAACCCAACCTTGCCCATGCACAACCTCAAACGCGCGGGCTCCAACCCCGCCGGCCCCGCCCCCACCGCCAAAAAATCCCGACCCCTGTACGAAACGCCTTTCCCGAACCCGTCCAGCGATAGCTTAGCGTACAAGCTCCCTTCGAGCGTCCCCAAGGACACGGGAAAGTTATCACCTGTGCCTGTAGTTCGCAGGACGAGCTCGAGGAACTTGAAGGAGAATAGGGTCGGGAGGAAGTCCAAGTCCAGGTCCAAGGGCGTACTGGAGAGCTCTTTCCCCATCGATGCAGATATCATTCCTATTCACTTTCCCAAGCGTACGTTGTCGGACAAGTACCCAGTGAATGTACAACTCCTACCGCTACAGTCCCAGCCGACGACAACCTCTCCCCAGTTCCAGCAGCTCGAGTTTGAGAGGGGACGACGTCCTTCTGAGCCGGCGCCTCCCCGTACGCATATCTCTTTCCTTGACTCGGATATCAAAAAACCGGGAAACGTCGAATTCAGTATTCCTTCTTCCAAGGTGGATTTCAATCGGCCGCCGTCACAGTTGTCGCTCTACGATGGGATGTTTGCAGATGTTCAATTCGTGTCGACTCCTTTCCGGTTCGCTAGGAACCTGGGTGAAGGGACGGTCGGCCCGCGTCTGTTGTCGAAGCCGTTGAGCGACACGGATACGGATGAGGAAGGGGAGGGGGATATCATGAGTCCGTTTAAGCTTTTGAAGAGGTCGTTGCAGAAGAAGCGCCAGATGTCTGCGGGGTATATGAGTCCCGACGAAGAAGAGACTGAGTGGATCACTGATTCATTGATCTCGCCGCCTACGAGGGCAGATGTGGAGATGGCTGATCCTGAGCCGGACATTGCAGAGTTGTTGTCTTTGGATAGCTTGATTTTGGGTTATGGTGCGCATATATGGGCCTTGATATCCATTTTTTTGATGTTGTTATAGAAGAAGACAGGCCGGGGCCTGTACGCACGCGTTCGCTTGATTCTGCAGCGTTGTCGCTAGCGCCGATGAAAACTGCGACGACTAGGAGGACTCGGAGCGGGAGTGTTCTGCAGAATGCGAATACGAATGATGTGACTGTTGGGCAGGGCGGGGCGGTTACTCAGTGGGCGAGCAGAAACATCTTGGCGCCGCCACCTGTTGTGGGGAGGCCGTCAGCGCCTGTTGGAAGGAAAGGCGTCTTGGCGCATCGGAGAGGGAACACGGTTGGTGGAGATGGAGACGACGAGTATTCGGAGGACGAGGTGCGCTCTTGTTCACCTGATCCGTGTTTCTTACCCGTCTCTTAGCTCGAAGCGCTGACGTTCAGCACTCCGGAAGACGATCTGCCGCTTCCTCGTCCTCGCGTACGCCGGGCGAGGGTGAGGGATGGGCAGATGAAGATGTATAAACACCCAGCTGTGGAAGGGGAAGAGGCCGGGATGGAAGAAGACGACGAGTTGCTGTTGGTGAGTGCCCTTTGGGGGAGTGCGTGATGCTGATTTTTTTTGGTTTGTGCAGAAATAAGTAGTTTTTCTGGTGCGCTATTGAAATTGGGACTTTTTTGGTTTTTTTTTTTGCTCTGGCTTGGATTGTTGCTTTGGCCTGACTGCACTGGAACTGTATTGACTAGGCTCTTTGGACTGGCTTGAAAGTGTAATTGTAACTCTGTGGCTTGAATGTATGTTTTTAAGAAATGGACAATTTTGTACTTGTTGAGAGACTGAGGTAGTGAGCGCTTGAGCCTTAATGCAGACGTCGAGTCCGCTCGTCGAAGAAAAGAACACTATAGTATAGCGGCAAGTGAGTGGGAGTTGGGATTAGAAAAAATTGGGGAGGTAAATCCTGGGACTGGCTGTGAAGGTTCCAAGAGAAGGATGTGTCCAAGAAAGTACCCAACAAGGATGTGTCCGACTCGGAGGAATCACGGCAGAGAAGTTGAGTTTGAGTGGCAGCGCCACATACGTGTCGGTACGGTCCGGCGGGCCGAAGCCACGTCATAACAGGTCGATTTATCAACACCCAAGGTCTGAAATTAGCGGTGACCACCGAGGATGGTGGTAAACAAGAAAACGCAAGTCGCGCCTCCGATGGCATCGCGCACCAACTCATCACAACCTCTCCCGCGTAAAAAAGCACCTGCGTCTCCACCTACGCCTCCACCGCCCGTCGAGCCGAATTCAAAGAAGAAAGAACGAAAAGCTAGAGCCAAGTCGAAGAAAGGATCACTGCTGTCATGGACTGACGGGGTGCTGTTGGTGTTGTTGATGGTGTTTGTGGGGTATGCGCTGAGGGTGTGTCCGAGTGATTATGGCCTCCAAGACCCGGTGTGTTGGGGGCTGGCTCGGTACCGGGCGAATGTGGTGGATGTGTACTTGGTAGGGCCTGTTAAGCGTGTTGCAGGGCATCCGAGTGTGCGGCCCGTGGTGACGAGGGTGGAGCCTGTGGTGGAGAAGGGCGGGGAGGCGGTGCGGAGGGCGGTGCGGGAGGCGGGCGGGTTTGTGGAGCCGAGGTATGAGGCGTACGTGAAACCGTACGTGGATCGGGGTGTGTCGTACCTGCAGAGGGCGTACGCTGGGATGTCGCCATACCTGCAGAGGGCGTACGTGTTTGGCCGACCGCGGGTTGTTGGGGCGTATGGGGTCTGTGCGCGGAAGCTGGGCGAGCTGAGGAAGCGGTTTGTCGATCCCCATGTGGGCGTGCTCTGGACAAAGGTGGTCGAATTGAGTCGAGGGGGACCGCTGCCGAGTGAGACACCGACATTCGAGTCAACGACGCCTGAGCCAACACCGACGCTGCCATCTGCAGAGCCAACACCTATTGAAGAGCCAGTATCCATGACAACCACGGAACAGCCGACGTCTTCGTCCGAGCCAGTGCCGTCGCCTGACCCAATTGAAGATCCAGTTACGGCATCGTCGTCCGAAACAGTGTCGCCAGCACCATCCAAAGAACCAGTTGTTCTCGAAGAGCCGACCCCTGACCCGCCAGTGCCCACTCCCGACGAGTCTGACGACTTTCTAGCAGACCTCGACATCGACTTTGATGCCGTCACCACATCCGTCCCTAGCACCACCACCACCACCTCCTCCGTCACACCTCCTACAGAAACCTCCAGAGACCACGCTGCCGTCGCCTCAAAACGCGCCAACATAACTGCCCGTCACGCCTCTTGGGCATCCCAACTCGATGCCCTCGCTGCCTCCCGCGCCGCCACAGTACGCAAAAACCTGTCACGTATCCGTAGTCGAGCAGCTGCCGTCCTCTTTGGACAGGCCACCGAAGACGACGACACAGACTTTGTAGACGGCGTGCATGTCAGCAAGCTCCTCGATGTCTTTCTCGACCAAGCAGAGAAGCTCGTGGGCGGCCTAGAGCGCTGGTGGAAGAAGGAGTCCAAAGACGCGGACAATCAAGAGAGGGCTGGAAAGGTTGTTGCACGCGTCGAAGAAAAGCTCGACGCTCTCGTCCGCGAGATGGGTCAGCGTGTCGAGAACTGGGCTGCCCGTGTGAGGGAGGACGAGGTCAGAGAGTGCGTCGTCGCCAGTCGCGAGGTCAAGGCCCTTGCAGAAAAGGCTCAGGCAAACTTGGGTTTGGACTATGCCTGGTTGGAAGATGTCACCTACGAGGACTGGCAGCGCTATCACGACTTGATGAGAGGTCCGTCTTTGTTCTCTATAATCCACCCTCGTGCTCACCAAAAAAAAACCAAAAACTCAGTCTACAACGACTTTGATACACAGATCCGCCAAATCCAGAATAACACCCATGTCAGGCCTCTCGGCGACACCGTCCTCATCGCCCTCGAGGCAAAGCAGCATGATATGCAGGATGCCATCACCCGTTTCGTCTCCCGCGTAGCTAGGGTCCGCGACGACATGAAGCCCGATCTCGACGCGTTGTTGATGGGCAAGTCCAAGGAGCAGGTCGAGCAGGCGTTTGAGCAGGCACAGCCGAAACTCAAAGTCGGCGCCAAGAAACACAGTATGCCCGTAGCACCGCAGATCCCCAAACCGAAAGATCAAGTCAAGATCTTGCCTGTCGGTGAGCCTCTGGTAGGTGAGATGACAGAGGAGGAGGTCAGAGAAGCCACCAGAGAATTGTAGTTGGATTTATATATCTTCGTTCTCGTTGATCCTTGTAGTATTAGTCGTCCCCTTTTGCTTCTTACAATGCATTCTACATCTTCCGGGCGGACATTGTCTTGGGCTTTGAACAGTTTGCAGCCCGGTGGGTCTCTTTCTCCTCTTATTTTTTCTGATATACCCTCTACATTGAAAAACATCCCATTGATGTGCTGCCTCACCGGGCCGATTTTTACCACCCGCTCTGGTTTCGGACCGCTGCCATTGGTAGAGTCGCTCGCATGTTCGGTTCCAGAATTTGCATCTCCATCTGTACGAGCTCTCATTCTCCTTCAGCTCATCGACTCTGGCCTGCACAGTCTGACTCTTCTCCAGATTGTTGCTTCACTTTCCTCATGCTGTCGAGTTCGATACTCTTCCGATTTCGCTGCGACTTCATCTCGGGCTTGTCCACAAAATTCAGGCTGCAATCTTCCATTGGCCTGAAAGTTAACCTGGAACAGCTTCTTTCATACCTTTCATGTTGTGCGACGCGACTTGGATTCTTTTACATCAGTCTTCGCGAGGGAAACCGAGCGAACTTTTTTTCCTGCGTCCAGTTAAATCCGCATACTATGCGCTTAGACTGCATTGATGAGATGAGGTGATATAGAGCGAATCACGGCCTTTCTTCATATACTTGTATCAGTACTAAGTTGGATAGCTACCAGAAGCCACGATAGAAGTGCTCGAGTCACGCTGTCGCTGTCGCCGAAATCCAAATCATACGAACTGGACCTTTTTTTTTTTTTGACACTTGAAAGATTCCCCCGTTTCCTGGCCATGGGGATGGATGCGACCCAACTTCTCGCAAAGATCCTCCCAACCTGTACCTGACATGTTTCGAAATCGCAGTTTCAATTGCATGGGTTTTTATTGTGCGGTCATAGGACTTGTGTAACTTTTTTTTAATGTAACAGTTCAGTGAAATTCGGCTCGCGGGAGATGCACCCTTGCACCCTTGACTTACGTCCAGGGCTGTACCTCGCAAGGGGGGGGTGGGGGTTTAGATGGTCTTCTATTCTCATTATACCTCCGTTCGGCTGTGGAGGAACCATACCTGTATGTAAGCCCGCTCAAATCTATTGGCACCTTTCTCTTCTGCCGCGAACATCTCTATTCAACCTCAATTTTACCATTCCAAGTGCACTGCAAGGGAGGGAGGGAGGGGGGAACAGTGGCGGCACACTTTTACTTCTTCCGTGTCCAGGTGTGGCGCCGAAGAAGAAGGGAAATATGACTACGCTCGTCAAGATCACTTACCTTGACTGCGCATAAAAAGGCAAGTAATTGATCGCAGGGAAGACGGATTTGCTCTAGGGACAACGCCTCGTGCCTGACAGCGCGGCACCGACTTGGAGGTGGCGACGTGAAATGGACCCCCCTCCTTTATTAAAAATAACTTGACAGGACCGCTTGAAATTAGATACTATTAACACTATTAACAGTGCCCCACGATGAAACCTCCCCCCTCCTCGAACCCGGATTTTCACTTCGCGATCAGGGTGATCGAATTTTGGATTGGGTGCTTTGGGACTGAGGCTGCGGCTGGGCCTAGTCAGTCTGTGTACTCTACGATCTCTTTTGAAATGCGCGAACGCACCTGCACCTCTCAATCAGAAAGACGCAGTAAGTAGTGGTTCTGACATCGGCGTGATGGGGGCGATAGGGAGAAACGATTTAGAGGGCGGGTATCAAAAACGTTGTGGTGGTCGTGGTGGTCGTTGGTGTGGACGGTAGGGGCTACGCTAGAATCGAGGCGGGTACAGTGGGCAGACGCCGCGACAGACATATGGTCTCAAACCAAAATGTTTCTTTCTCCTTCCCACCACTTCCCACGAGCTTTCTTCCTTCCATTAAAGGGGGATTTGTAGGAGGACGGGTATCAAAACCGTATAATAGATGACCGGCGCTGCAACAAAAAAAAGGGCAGGATTGGGGCCAGAGTCTTCCTTTGAGATACAGAGAGAGGTGAGAGGTTGTTAGTTGGTTGCATAAACTGTGTTTGGAACAAGAGTGTCCCTGGGGTCCCGCCGAAGGTCCGGAGAGCAATCCCGCCTTTAGGAAAGTACCCATTTGTCGTGACGTGACTAACCGTTCCGGACAACTGCGTGCGTCTCGGAGAGCAAAAAAAATTGCTCTCCAAGATACGGAAAGTGGGGCTCAACCCAACCGCGATAAGGGATAGCAGTGGAAATTTGCTTCCGTTCGTTGAGTCTGGAATGCGACCCAAAATTAAAAATAAAAGACCGTTCGATCGTGGTTTCCTGGACGATCTCCCGATGGCTGGTTGTATTATGGGGGAGAGCTTCAATACGCGATCAGGGACCCTTCGATGCGAATCGTAATCAACACCGCCCGAGAGTGGCTTGAACTTGCTCAGTGGTCTAGCTTTGGTCCATAGGGATGGCGTATCCAGGCAAAGCGGCATTGGCGACTCTGATGATGATGATCCAGGGTAAACTGGAGACGGGAACCAGAACAGAATCCCTGTTAAGGCAGCAATTTGCATGTTCTTTTGAGAGAGATATGTTTGCAAATTGGGAAGGAAGGAGTCGGGAATCTGGGCTTGGGATGGAGCTGACTTCTCCGCCGGGAGGTCTACCTTAATTGTGATGGAATGATGCGACAGGTACGTGAAGGATGTTGAGAATGAGAGAGCATAGAGGTCACATTAATCAAATGGACAGCGCCGGCATCCTAGGGAGTCAAATAAACGATGTACCATACATCCTTTCGAAAGAGTTTGGACGCAGGATCGTGTGGCTGCTCGGTCGAGCCATAACATCAAGAACAGGCCGAGTTGATGTAAGACCGCTTTTGCAACGGTAAAAGCGAATGGCAGAGATCACTGGGATACCATGCGACCTCAGGTAAGCCGCGACATAAACATGCTGTTCAAGGAGAAACCTACCCGGTCAACGTTCCGTGCTAGTTGGACTATATGAACGGTAAGCATTTAACGACCAAGAGAAATTGAAATGCGTCAGTGGCGCACTCTTCTGTTTCAAGGCGCAGTCAAGATCACCGGGACCAGCGTTCGAATTGAATATTAGCACTTATTATGAATTTACCACACCACCTATCCCCTTCGATCTCAAGATGATCTTCTCTTAATGAGATGGCCCTTCATGTTCAGGATTACGGAGCCGGGAGGCTCCAGGTAATTATCGCATATGCAACAAGCTTTTTAGCACACGAGCTTCTTTGACTAGTGGATGTGCCATGCTGCGGTATCTACCTTGTTTTGATATAAATCGGCGTGTCCAGCGGCGGAGAAAAGGTCCGTAGCGTCTTGACTGCATGACTGCAATCAGTATCTCAACATATCAGCAGTACGAATCACCTTTATAGAAAGCTGTTTCGAATGGTGGGAACTTTCGATGTGCCCACTTTCCGAACGTAAGATCCAGAACTCACTCCAAGCAAGTTATTGTGCATCAATTCGGTATGTATTTGAGCCACCAAGATCATTGGTCGAACAGTACATTCGGTACGGTTGGCGGTGCGTGTGCACGACTATGCCAGATTGTGGATGTACGGCTTCTCTCAACTAACACTCTGCAGTATCCGGTCAATGAGGCATCTTCCAGGAGTAGATAAGACATACAATCATTTAGACTGAGCACGGTCTACAGGACTGCGATCTGGTGGACTGCTTGATATGAACTTGGTCTCCAAATCGCTGGGCTTGTACTAAGGTCGACCGTGAAAAGGTGTAGATTACAACAGATCTTTGATACAAAAGCATAGGAATACGCATCGGTGTGTAAATGAAAGGTTAAAAGAACATCAGATGACGGTGGATCAGAAACGTAGTAGAAGGCTGTGTGGAATGGCAGAAACAGCCTTTAACAAAGAACAATACGAAATAATAGGTTTGAAGGTCACAAGTGCGTTACCGCCTTGGAATCTAGCGGCATCCCTTGAAGATTTGCTATGAGTCAATACCCTGGACTAATGGGCTATCAATCAACGGACCTGATGCATCGATCCCATTGTGAGCAAGAATCCGGTTGTGACGAATCAGCCGAGCCTGATCAAAGCTAAGAGTTTGCATATAAGTCCCTCTTCAGTCATGTCAGAGCTGAATGACGTACTTTACACGCTCTCTCTGCATAATTTCCATGACCTCTTGCGTGCCCTGCTCGTCGAGGCCAGTTCTTGAATCACCATTTCGCAAATTCGCCTCAATGTCAAAGTCAGAGGAGGAAAGGCCTGCATTTGCTTGTTCGGCAAAGGTCGAAAGAGGAGTGTAATGTCTCAGTTTGGGAAAGAAAGCCTTCACTCGCTCAGGAACATAGGGTGCTAGAGAAACGCGATATCGAAAGATGACTGCAAAAGAACGGTTTTAGTCTTCGCAGTTCATTGGTAGCATTTACGAACGCACGCAGAGCCACAAGGGCAAAGAAGGCCAACACAGATAGCATAAACAGCATGGTTGGCAAAGATAAAAGTTAGATAACCAAGCCTATCCGTTGCAAGGGGTCACCGACGCAGTCGTCGTTGGTCAAAGTTAGTGGGCGCAGCACAAAATGTGGCAGAACAGGAGGCGATGCATGCGTCACATCACGTGGGAACTGTCACATCACTCAAAAGGCATCTCAACCTCATCACATATCTTCTGTATCACTTGTTTTTCTGCTTCACAGACTATACTTCATTGGAAAAGTATAATTATATTTAATATGAGGTTGCAATCTACCTTGTTCGACCAGCTACAGGTGCCTTGTCACTGCTTTTATTCTCCATCTTGATTTTATGTCAGACCATAGAACGAATTTTGCCCTCCACTGGATACATCACTTTTGGCGGCGTTAATAGCTGACATAGAAAGCGACGACAATGGGAGCTTTGTTGAACCGTCATCAACAGACATTGCCAACCTTCGAGCCTCGCTGACTGAGCTTGCTGCTGAAGCCGAGACCTCTCAACTTTCCGAACAATATGTGAACCTCAACTTGGGTGCAGGTTACTCTGACGATACAACCAGCACTCCCAGTGCATATGTAGGGGAAACCTCGACATCGAGCACTTCTGGTTCAGTATCGTCGCAATCTTCATTTAGCTCCCCTTTAGGTTTTCTGCAAGCCGCTCTACCGCACATTAAACATGACCAATTAAACCGGGCTCTGTCTAATACTCAGCCTGGTGATAGTGAGATGGACATGTGGGATCTTGTAGCTGGAATCCTGTCGGAAGAACGGATACGAGAAATGGAGGAGCGTGGTCTTGACGGATCGGAGGATGCGGACAATATGGAGGACGAGTCTCCATGGAACATGGTTTGTTCAAAGAAGAAAGTTCTTCGTGCCGGAGAGCACAAGACTACTGGGAAGAAGAGAAAGAGGAATAAGCCAATTGCCCTTACAGATATTCGCCAGCAGCACAGATGCGCACCCGTTCGATCGAATAGTCTTGACTCTCCTCGAGGCGGACCGATGCCAATATCAGATAGGTGGACTCAGCTCTCATCGCTATCGACCCATGTGTCGACGTTTCTACCACCCCACGAACCTTCCTTCTTCCTCTCCTATTTCCATTCCCCGAGCTACTCTTCTCCGTATGCAGCACTCTTCTCTGCCCTTTCCACGATCAACAGGTCACACCAACCCGATGTTGATAAGCACATACCCGTTCTTGTTACCTTGCTCGAAATGTTACACACAATTTACGAAGATTTAAATTCAGAAGAGCACTCTCGACTCAGATTAGACGCCGAACTTTGCGTCAATGCCACACAAGGAAGAGGTGACGACGCTTTTGAGCTTGCCAAACTTCTTCGAGAGCTCGACACCGACTCCTCTTCTGGTTATCTACAGATGGGCGTGTATCACTCTTCTCAGCCGACATCTGCGCCTCAGAATGTATCAGGACCTCTGAAATCGCTAGAACCTCCACCTTCGCCATTACCTCCGAAGACACAATATACTTCTGTGCCACCGGCTGTGGCTCACAAACCGAGTCCGTATCAGTGGCAATCTGTCAAACGGCAGAAGGGGCCAGAACGTATTCCACAGTCACTACCCATGCACATCCCAGCTTATACGAGGGATGTCAATGGGATGAAGATCAAGGGAAGTGGCAATGGAATTGGCAAATGTGGCAAAGGCGACGTGGGGGAAATCGATGAATATAGAAAGCGGATGAACGAGAGCATGAAGAAGAGGGACGAGATGCTCAAGGAAGCAGCGTTAATGTGGCAGCGCGGAACTAGCAAAAGTAGAGGCGGGGAGGTGGCTATGTATTATGCTGAAAGGGTGTGTCAATCCATTACCTCTGCGAACTGGTGTGAATGCTTCCTTAGGCACGCGAACTCCAGGAAATGGCTAAGAAAGACGCGCTGCATGTTGCCTACATGATGGTGGATGCCAAAAGGTAGGGTTATCGCCTTGAAGCAGAAACTTCATTAATTCACCATCTGCGCAGAGAAGCATCAAATGATGCCAATACTTTGGATCTACACGGAACAACCGCTGCCGAAGCTATCTATGTTGTGAAAGAGACATTGAAGACGATCGATGTGTCCGGTAAGTTTGCGCATCACCTCCGCAGGTCATAGTTTGATGTTGCTCTGTCCCAGCCAAGCCTTTGAAAGTCATCACGGGGCGTGGTAGTCACTCCGTCAATCAAGTCAGTGTGCTAAAGCCTGCTATTCGAATGGGACTCGTAGAAGATGGATGGATGGTCAGCTCCTGGGATGCCGGACTAATCATTCGAGGAAGACGCGCTGGAGCATCATGACAAACAGAGCGTCTATGCTCTCCTCCGAGTCCCCATTCAACGGCGCTCCATCTGTTCTCTTGCTCGCTGATACTGGTGGTAATATGATGTTTCATGGTCTTTCCTGTCCTTACCCGATTTATATTTTGTTTTCAGACTTGAAATATTGCTAGGTTCTATATTCTCGTGTTTGTATCTACTACCTGTATCGTCAGAGTATTTTTATGCCTGTAGCTATCGCCGCTGCCGTATCCTTTAGGTTAGAATAATCTCATCCCGCTATTTACCAACCTCGCCTTCCATATGTAAGCATGATGTCCTATTCATTGACCTCGGTCCGCGTTGTTCCTTCAAGCCTCTATACGACTCCCCCTAGCTTTCTAACATTATGGTCCATCATCAAAGTTCGTTTTCTATATGGGTGGAGTGACTAATAACCCAAGCCCAGAACGGTAGACTGTAATGGCATGTCGTATGTACTAGATACTTATTGCTTGACACTAGGTCGGAACTGTCTGTAAATCATATCTTCACTCGGATGTTATAGCAGTCCCCATCGCGAAAGGAGATACACTGACCGCTTAACAGTGTTGAGTCGATTTCAAGTCCTAGAATCTCGGACGCTTGAACAGGTGGCTGTGACTGGATAATGCGGAGAGGTGACGTATTGCACACATATTCCTGCATCAACGACCATCTTTGATACGCTTCTCGTAACCTATACGACGCGCCTGTGACCTAGGAGACAATCAGCCAAAACTTATTACGAGAGGGGGAAAGCACAACCTAAAAGTAAAAAAAGGACATGAAGGCAAGCGGCATTCCGAGGTGAGACTCGAGTATTGCGTATCGCTGACGCCGTTGATTTCGGTTAAAGGATTTGTGGAGAAGCCCGTTAAATCCACTTCTCAAAAGAAGAGAAGATATTGTTAGGAAAGACGCTAAGTACGCTAGCCGTCCCTCACTTGAGAAAAGTACGCGGGCTAGAGCCACAGTGCAACGTGTCATGTTATTGTATGCAAACACGAAATTGGGGTCTAATTTGACGGCCGCATTATGCTTAGAAACTATACTTAGCTGACGTGGAAACATTGAAGGACCAAGTCCTTCAAGGGAGCTTAAATCAAAATTGGGCAATACGCTTGCAATGTGCAAGTCAACGTGCGTCGCGTCATAGGGGTACACCTCGATTTGGCTCTAATGCCAACGGAATATGTATACATCATTCGAGAAATCAAAGCTTTAACTCCTTGGTTTCTCGGGCGGTAAAGACTTCCCACTCCAGTGGTAAGTACGTACTTTAGTAGTCAGACATGATGTCAGACATGATGTTGCAGAATAGCGGATCTGCCGCTTGACAGTGAGTGGACAGCGCCTCAAGTTAGTGGTCGAAAGATTGGCATGCGCACACTTGAGGTCTGGGCCTCAGCGCCAGCGCTCTGCCGATCCTTGAAGCCCTGACTGAGACATAGGCCGTCCACAGTATTTTTTATTACTCATTATATTTCTCGGCTGTAGTGAGAGTTGAGAGCATACATCTAACATGTAAGACGTAGGATCCCGTCTTGTCCAGTGGACCGCGGTGCATATATCATGAGTTTCTGCAAGAATTGTATCTCAAGTCTGCCCTGTGTTGGGGCTACATGTCTGACGATGCTGACTGGTACGCTTTTAGGTGCCACTCACGACGGTATTCCGACAGGTAGTCCCACTTTTGTGCTAGAATAAGGACATAATTGCGAGCATCTTCCCTACTAGTAAACTCGAAAAGATTGGAGGATGGGCGGATGGAGGGATCAGGTTTTGGAAAACGTTACCGGACTCGAGGGGAATGGTCCAATCAAGACGTATATCCATAAGCTGTGTGAGCTTCTTCCCGGGGCCGGAGTCTGCTTTCCGGTGGTGTTTTATGATTGGAATAATATACAGTCCATCGAGGGATGGAGGAGAATAAGAATATGTAAGGGCTCTGTGTTAGTGATGGGTATCAGTAAACTGACCATGCTTCGATAGAGGAAAGATCATAGCTGAAATTGCGTAATGTCTTGTTTTGTTTTAGATCCCGAATGAATATTTTACATCAGAGAAAAGGAGTCTTGAGGTAGACGCGAATCTCTCTGTTCCAATTCGTTCTAAACTGCGATGAAGATATAGCACTATTTGGTCAGTTCGCCCTTGCTCATCGTTAAGTAAGTATCTTCTACAAAATCTCCGTCTCCTAACTCGGACTTCCAATCTTAACATTCCTGGCCACAAGTAACGTGAGATTCCCGCTGACCTCGCAAAGTACGAGCGGCTTGCTCCTGCTGTTGTTTTCCGCTGCCACTGACAGCATTTGTACGTTTTTAGTCATCCTTGTTATGGAATCTGTAATTGCAACTTCACAAGATGTACCCGATAGAACGCAAGTCATGGTTAAACCGACAGAAGACCAGAACAGCGACGAAGTCATACATGGTCTTGACGGATTAGAGGATGTATACAGGTACGAATTCCGTCAGATGGACTCAGCTGTAAGGCCTAGCGGGCACCATTAACCTGACCATATTTTGTTTTCTTTTCAAATTATGCCGAACCTCCCAAATCCGAATGAAATATTCTTATACCGAGGAAAAAGATCTTTGACTCGGCGCAGGGCAGACACGAATCTGAACTAGCCTCGAGCCACTCCCGAGCTCGATTGATGACAATCGATCGAATGGCAGTAGGACTGGTTCGAGTCCAAGTCTGAACAGTAAGTCATATTATTGGACTCCTGAATGTGGATTACACGAGGTCGGTACGCCAACTGCCAGTTACGAATTCCTTGCTCTTGCAAAGATTATATACCGATATCAATGAACTGGTTCATGGCTAACTCGGGATTTCATTCGAAGCCACGCCGCGACCGTAGAAGACCTGCCTCCACTGGTACGTCTAGACTAAACAAGCATACTGCGGAAAATACTCGGACTTGTACCCTGAAGCTGAGCCTTCAGGCCTTCAGGCTCATCAATATCGATCGCAAGACTAAGAAACCCACGTGCAGTGATCTTCAATGGAAATAGCGCGTACCTATCAACCGCCCTCCTCCTTCGACGATGTTATTCTTAACTTAGTGAAATTTGCTCGTCACTACTTGTGAGGAGGACTGACCCAGAACCACGGCAACAACATCCCGATCAGGGACGGGCAATCTTTGCTGTCATTGAGCGACTCGGACAGACTCAGGGTGTATGACCTCGTCCATACCATGTCTATCGGCGTAACCATGCCTACCTGTAGCATCTATGTTTGACACAAGGTGGCCTTGGAGCCCCAAAGCTAGAGAAATTTCTAATAATATACCTCATAGAGGCACTTTCCCCCCATTAAACATATGTTCCTCCTCCTCCCTACATCCTATGATAAGTGGATTATGATGTGAGCCCGTGGCCCGGGGATAGCAGAATTTATGGGGTTGTTTGTTGTAAGTGGGTTTCATGTCAGTATTTCTCATGCCGGTGGATGACGCCTCGAGGTTGTGAGAGGAAGAGCAATGGTTTTGTCATCTCTTGCTCACGTACACTGTTCTAAGACACCGTTCGTATCTCGCTCAATCTCAGAACGTTGTGGAGGTAGAAGCTCATAAGGTCACCGTGTTCGTCTATTCCTTGTCTGAGCTGGATTAATAAACCTTCGGATACTCGTAGCTTGGGCTAAGAATGTTCACTTGTGGTGGCCGGCCCGGTTTACCGAAACCCGTACATTTCTTTCCTCCGTTTATATCCTGCTGCATCTCAGTTCCACTGGCCTCCGAGCCCGATCATGATGTAAGACTTGTTTGCCGGCGGGTAACGTAAAATGAATTGCATAGCAAGTACTTGCGCCCCTTCCGCGTCAAACCGTGAGACTCTGGGGACTTGTGCTCAACGAGTACTCTGTAGGCTCTAGATATCTATCAACTCAATGGCTGGGTATTATCCCACACCTCGGTGAAACAAAAATATAGTCGTGAGATTTTCCAACCGACCGACAAGCCTAGCCATTCTACAATGTATTGCGATCGTAAATGCCCCGCGGCGGGGAAGTCACTAATCCCCTCCCAGGCCTGCAAAAGTTGAGATTCATATGCATTTATATCCCCATGCATGTATCTGGAACTTAAAGGCTCCAGACCTTCACGCTAGGATAATCATCGGCCATGAGATATCTTCATTTTCCCAACAATCACCCTAATTACTGTAAATCATTCGGAAAAATAATAACAAAACCCCCGGGTCTGACTCCGGGCCTAAAAAATCCGATTTTTCACGATACGTGTGACACCTGACAATCTTGCTTGACTAGATGATCCAGTAAGAAAAAAACTAAGAAAAAAGAATGGAGACTCAATGGGTCAAATGTACGCCACGTTACGACCACGTGGGAAGTTTGACGATGACGAATTCGCCCACTCTTTTCGTTTGTGATCGGGACCGACCACTCAAAACTTTAAACTTGAGGAGAAAGAATACAGGGTACGGGAGATATACCGCTAAATCCCGGATCTCCTGGCTGCCCTTGTTACTGCGCCACGGCCACGAAAATATCTTGGCGTCTCTATAGTCACCTCGAAAAGTTCTCTGTGGTATGCATATTTTTTTTTCGTTCTCTTCCATGAGGTCCAATGACAAGCGGTTACGTTACTTGCAGTGCCTTCCCATCAGTACAGGTTCTGTCAAAAAAAACTTTGTGGGTTCCGCGGTTTTTTGTTACACCCGTGCCGCTCCCTGTTAATACGGCTTCTCAGGAATTAGGTTCTACAGCGCGACTTGGTATAGTTCAAATTCTGAGTCACCATCGTTCTTTTCCATCAGGTCGTCGCCATTCCTGGCTATTTCCTTGAGCATTGCAACAGCCACAACCTCCTTCCTCGTTACGTCGCCATGTCACATCTACCACGAACTTGAATTGACGTAGAGCGAGCAATTTGTTCGTTTACGTGATCTGTCTTTCAACCGACGGTTCTTTTCTATTTCGTTTTCTTCCATCACCACTGTGAACCTTTGTTGCTTCCGCACTTTAACCTCTCAGCAACCTACAACTATTACTTCCCATCAGATTTCGGAGCGCAGCTAGGTGATCCTCATGCGCGTTAGGTTCTGGATTGCATGTGGGTGCATATCGTCTCCATTCAATACCCCCTCCCCCGGACCGTGGATTTTGCGAGGCCGTTCGTTCTTCGCTTTACCTGGACCACCAAAACACAACCCGTGATCGCGCCAGTACGCCAGAAGCAACAAGTATCTCCCGCCGGGACTTTTCTGGTGCCTATACGTGTGACGAGAAGGTTACATCGGTTGTCTTTATCTGTTATCCACGGACCAAGGATCACTCCTCCTTCCCTCAAATTCTTGTCTAGACCTCTTCATTATATGGACCATGATTGTTCGATATTAGCTTGGGGAAATTTTGTCGCAACGAACGAACCAAGGCCGAACAAATCCCACCGCCTCAGAACTAAAAAATCCCCAGAGTCCATTCTTCATTTCCCCATCCTTACCTCAAGTGGACGCGCTTGGACGGGAATTGATCCCAGGAACCGCTTCCGCCGCGAGATACGCAGGCTGTGTTTCCAGGAACATGCATGCAAGCGGGTTTGTTGACCGCACCCCCTCACGACCAAACAACTCTTCTCTCTCCCTCTTCTTCCGAAAATTCCGGATGCAGACGCCTATAGTCCAGCTTGAAGTGGCACATTGTTCGGCATCACATTGTTCGGCATCTTATCTTAGCAGGAAGTGCAGGGGGGGAAGTCAAAGAAGCCACTCAGTAATGTTGATAAACGGAGATCAAGTCTCAACATCTATGACGAAGTCCTTCTCCAGGAACTTTTGGATGCATATGACGTGCAATGTGGATCGGCAGGTTTAAGACTCCAGGTTCCATGCATATGCGCGATTGGGCGGGGATCACATATCGGGGGGGGTGAGTGGGCTCGCCGGGCGTTTCCAGGAACCTGGCTTGGTTTTTTTCGGATGCTGCGGCATTTCCGTTCCTTGTTGCAATCTCTCTCACGGCTCCGATGCGTGGGGGGAGGGCGGGGGTCACTCGACGATTGTTTCAACTTGGAACCCTCCCCCCCCTCACTACCCGTTACGATCGGCGCCATCAAACTACATTACACAAGAGCTAAACGCGTCAAACCGTCTTTATGTACGGTCGTGCTGCTAGCCATGAGTAGTGGCGCTTTCGAATCCTAACAGGAGGGTCTCGATCATGTCATTTGGGGGGGACATTCGTACCTCATACTTCTATTCTCAGCAGAACGAAACTCTACGAGTGTAACTTTTTGGCTCCGATGTGAGGCTTTGGAAGGAAAGGCCCCTACTCATGGCTCGGTGCCGATGGCCAAGTGCTTCTACACTCCTTCTCCCGCCTCTCCCGACGACTATCGACTCGGAACTCGGATTCCATCGAACCCTCAGATTTTTCGTTGCAGCCGATGGGAAAGGGACGTAAGCGCGCCGGCCTCCGTAGAGGTGGCAGGGGGGAGGGAAGGAAGTGGTGCTCACTCTCTACTAGTATCGTCCATGAACGGATGATGGGGACTCAGTTATTGCTGAATGGGCCTACGGAGACTTCCGGAATCCCGCTAGGGTCAAACTATCGAGGAGGATCGGCATCCTTTATACAGCAGCCTTAACAAGAGCCTGGACCGCCCTCCCTCCCGATGAAATGAGAGTTAATTAAATCCTTCCCATATCCTTTCCAGTCCTCACGACTCGCTAGGTATCGTTTCCGGGTTTGTCAAGCAACAATCATTCATATAACATGCCTACCTTGGACAGCAGTGGCTAACGGCTCAAAATTGGGGGGTGTTTTAAGGATGAATCTCAGAAGGGTCTATTTCCGAGTGTTCACGCACAGGACCGAGTTGGGAGGATACACGCTAATCCCTTTATGGTCACCTTACCGCGAATCTATCTCGTAACCGATTGTCGGTGTTTTCCTTGTTGGGAGGCAAGTGGAAGGGGAGACTTGCTATCCTCGTACGCGTGTTTCCGGTACATCCCTGCCATCGGGTGTATTTCAGTGAGGCAGGCGTGGGCGGATTCCGTACATTGCCTCTTTCAGTCGGTTTCATTGTCATATTCGCGTCGGGTCGGACTCAAGACACCTACTCTTCATTGCTCATGTACTAATAGTTGCCTATCTAATCCGGCCAACTAAGAGGTCTCCGTTTCAAAGTATGGGTCTGTCACATACAATCATGTGAGGCACGATCAATGCCACGACTTTGATATCCTTATCCTTCACCTCGCTCTGCTCAACGTGCGTGCGTTACGCCGTGGTCGACCATCAACGTTCTCCTCCCTGCATATGCATCTGGACCAGCGTACTAGGCACTGTAGATATACCAATCATATAATCTCCCTTCTGGGAAGTCCGACACTTTTAACATAGAACGACCAAAGACCATGTAACTAATAGCTTGTTCGTTGAATTGAGTTTTAGCAGCCTGAGTGTAACTTGCATATAGTTTAAGGGAGACCGGTCCGAGTAATACATGCATGAATCAATAGTTCAGGGAAGCAGGCGTTCATTGGCAATCTCCTCCGATAGCTGTGCTACAAATCATGACACTGATAGATACCCTACCATGCTTTCAAAAGTTCCCGTCTTTTTGCAATTTTACGAGCCAAAACTCAACGCACACTTGGTGCTAGGTAAGACTGATTATCAAGGGAAGGCAATTCATCATCAAGTCGGATGAAATTGGCAGAGAAGGTAAGTGAGAACCCGTAAATGGCTACTTTTCAAACGTCTGCCCAAGTTCTCACAGACACGCGACCTTGGGTTGTTATTGTGCATTCGAAATTTACTGCATACCTCCAGGAACTGATATGATTATTATGAATCCATGTGCTCGCCTTTCAAGTTGTAACTGGCGGCATGCACCTTCGCAGTCCCGGCTGTCTACCAACGAATGCACGGTCAACGTTAACTCTACGTCCCTCCGAAGTCAAAACTCTGATAACAAGTTGGAAGCCCACATCGGCAGTCGAGGTCCGAAGAGATGTGATTGTTTCCTAATCTCCGGCTTTCAATGGGGCGGATCATTGTCTTTCTCTCCGACGGTCTGATTATTATAAGAGAGAGCAAGGACCTGCCGTTACTGTCATGCAATGTATTTGACACAACTCGGAGTGGGAAAGAAAAAAAAAATCAGTTCCAGAACTGCCCCTTCTAGCTTAGCTCGAATTGTTAGACGTGGGTGTGCTTTGAGTGAGGGACGAGGGAGTCCCAGAAAAACAGCTCTGTCGAAGCCGTGAAATGACTAGAAGCCACACGACTCGGCAGGCTATTGGTCTGACCTTGCCGCGAAGGAGCGATCGTAACAATTCAACAATTCCACTGTTCCTCGACCTTGCTTCCCCTCCACTCTATTGGAACCTCCCCGAGACAGACGGATATGTTACGTTGCTACATATCTTTACGTACATTTTTTCAGACGACCCAAACCGCCACTGACGCCGAGATTCCACTCAGCACGATCGAGAGCGCGTTTTTACCCCCGTTGTTAATAGCAATTTCAATACTATATCCTTAACGCGCAAGAGTACGCAGTTCCGATGTTGGTACCTGCAGGGGACGCTTTGTTGAACCGAGATCCTATTTGTTCAAAGGGAGGAGGTGACGGGGGTCGACTAGCATCATACACCACCTCCATTGGAAAGATATCAACTAGATCACGAACATCATCATTCCATCATCAAAACCTTCTGCCTATTCAGGACTACCTTGCATTCACATTGAGATGGTAAGGAAATATGTTGGTCGCAGACTGTATACACATAGACTATCAAGAAAAAGAAGGTAAAACAGGTCGGACGAAAATCGGAGATTACAAGACGAAAGAGGCCGATGGGTGGTGGGGACGGCAACACAAGGTCTGGGCTAGTTCACATCTGCCTCTGCCTCAGTCCATTTGAGATGCTGCTCATAGAAATCCAGGAGCTTAGTATAGATTGTGTCAGCTACATTAAGACTTTGGACCAGAACGGTAAGCGCATACCTTCTGAGGAAATTTCTCTCGGCAAACTGTGGACTGAGCTCTCACGCGGTCTCCATTAGATCGCCTGTACATATTCATCAATGAACAATAACTTTAGAGAAAGCAAGAAGAAACTCACAATGAAAAGTAAACCCATAACAGCTTATCAGCCTGATCCTGCTCGACGGTCGTAACTGTGCCTATAAGATGCTCCCAGCTATCCAGGGATTCATACTGGGACATATCACCAATGGGCGATCCGTCTTCCATGATGATATCCTCGGAATCGGGAGGAGCCTGAGACTGCTTTTTTGTGGTACCAGACTTGCGCGACTTCTTGGCCGTCCTCGCATTATCATCTTCGTCAATCGCGTCGCGTTCAGACTGAGATTTCCTGCCGCGTTTCTTCGGCGGCGCAGAGGCGCTCTCCTCCTCGAGGCCCTCAGTCGCATTCCGAGGCTTACGTCCAGAGGTCTTGGACGACGCGCTCTTTTTCTCGTTCTTCTTCCAGAAGGCGTCGATTAAGTCTTGTGCATTGCTGTGTAAAAGAATTAGAAATAGGGCATGAGGCAAAAGCCAGAACACGAACGCGGCATCAGTTTCGTCAACCCACGAGTTGTGCTCGTCAGCATATCCTCTCCATTTGACCAAATAGCCCATCCGTCCCTTGAGTTTTGGATAAGTACGATGTATAATATATTATTATATTGCGATACTTACGTCTGGAAACACTCCGCGCTTCGCCTGAACGATTTTTTCAATCTCATATTCTTCTTCTTCCTCGTCCTCCCCTTCGTCCTCCTCTTCGGGTTCATCTTTTCTTTTCTTAGACGATGCGGCATGCCCATCGTCTTGGCTGTCGGAAGCAGAGGCAGAGGCAGCTCTAGCGGCCATGGTGCGAAAGGCCCTTGTTTAATAACGTGAGGTTGGTTGAAGAGATACCGTGGGAAATAACAACGGCCGGCATGGCCAACCTGAGCGAATAACTTTAGCGTTGCTGCTTTGCTAGTCCACTGTAGGGGGCTATGAACAAAAAGCACTCCGATAGCAGCTCAGCAACAGGCAATATATTGATGTACAAGGCGGAGAAATAAAAAATACTACAAAAATACGTGATCATCGCCTTCTGTTTGGACTTGCGCTGCGTCCACGAGGACCTCTGCCTTTTTTTGGACCGGAGGGGGGAGGTCGAACGAATGCAAAGTCGCAATGTATTGTCTGTTCCAGCAGTGTGGTACCAGATGCACCATCGATAGCCGCCTGCGCTTCAGCCATCGTCTCATATTCCACCAATGCATATCCCTGCAGAAACAATAATTATCATCTAAAGCACACCACAAAAACCGGTTATCTCACCTTGACATATCCCGTCCGCCTATCTAAGTTGAGGTGCAGGTTTTTGATCTCTCCGAACTCTGCGAACTTGTCGGTAACATCCTCTTCCGTCGCTTCCTCATGTACGTTTGTCACCAGAACAATCCAGCCTTCAACCGCTATATAATTGTGTCCGAAAAGAGAATGGAAGGAAGGCAATTCATCAACACGTTTCGAAGATATAGCACCAAGTGATAACTCACAGCGCGCGGCCCTTGTATCGGAATCTTTGGATTCGACTCGGTCATATGTGGGTTCAGCAGTCACCGTGCCCTCGTTGCTGCCTGAAAGCGAAGAGGTAAAAGGGAAACGAACAATGAGTAAAATAATGCAATCGGTAGTATTCAAACCACACACCTGTGTTTTGGAAGCCACGACCTCTCCTCCTAACGGCTCCTCCTGCAGCAACTGAAAAAGTGAAGTGTGTAGGCTGTCACATCGACTAACAAAAATGATAGAAGGGGCGTACCCTCGTCAATATTCATTTCATCGTCGGACATGGTGGTGCAAAAGACGCGGTGAACTGTCACACTAGTCACATCGGAGCAGGGCTGTCGGCATAGTTCGGCATGCCGGGACCGGACGGCGACTAGTTTCGGGGTCTTGGTTATGTCAGTTAGTCCACGTTGCTCTTGCTCAAAATGGGTACAGATTCCGAGATCTAGACAAATTCAGTCTGATAGAACCAGTTCGCAGTGATCTTTCCAGCTGCTTGAATTGCACGGGGATCTCAAAGCTTGAAAGCTTGTTCCCTTTCTCTTCCCTGTACTCTTGCCCTATATCTAAAACTGTTTCGTTCGTCACAGCCCCAACATTTCCACTGTCGAATAGCTGGACCAGTAGCAAAGGATAGGATGGCTGACATCTGGGATTCCTCCACGTCGGCTGCATCCAGATTATGGTCCATTACAAACTGATGCAGGGCAGCAGTTCGTTCATTTTTGATCTGAATCGTGGACGGCCAGTAAGCGTTCCTCCGTTATATGACGTGCCTGACCAGTTTTATTTGGGAATCATCGCCTCTTTGATCAAGATTTGGCAGCAAAAGGGTGTGACCGAAAACATCCTGTAGTCTTTTCTTCAAATTCTTGTCACAAGGTTTTTATCAATCCCTTTAAGCGGACATACCCGCGACGAAACTGTTTAAATACTCCTCCTCTACAACTGTCCGTCCATCGTCCTCTCCCTTCGTATTCCGCTGCATTTCGATTCTAATTCCCATGCACGCTGTACCCCTCATCAACCACCCCTGCACCCTATGCTGCCGGCCCACTTCTATGTGGTGCAGCCGTTGCCAAAGTGCCTGGTATTGCACACCTGAACATCTCAGTAGTGTGCGCCCATCCGTCCAACCTATGCTTCGTCTATCCTTACGCGTCTTGACAGGACTGGCCCCGACATCGGAAAGAATGTATGCCGGCCCAGAATGCATCCGGCGGTTACAGCTTGAATATGATCGCGACACCACCACCAGCAGAGCCACAGTATATAACTGTCTCTGCGATTCTATTTGACCCGGTGGAGGGTGAGCCCTGCCTTCTATTAATATGTGTATGATGCCCGACTAATCAGCCTTCAAAGAGCGTCCGCGAATAATCTCTGTGACTTGCCGGCCGTCACATAAACCGACGGAAGGCATCTGTCCAGTGCCCATGGTCCACAATCACTTCCCTGATGGCCTCTCAGAAGGCATCGTTCTTACCCAGGGTCTAAATGGCGAACCGCTGCGATTCCCATTGCACCTCTGGTATTCTCCTACTGCCCTCCAAAAATCATCACCTGTTAATCGTGCCATATATCACATAACTTCTGGGGCTGCTCCCAAGGCGTGGTGTGGTGCAGTCATTGTCTTAAAATTCAACGGATCTCGGAGACAGGGTTATGCTGATGCCGGTTCTAATGACCTTCCAGCGCTGTCGGCCTATTTCCTTGCTTATAAGTAAAAAAGCGTACGTGAGTGCCGTCCACGTCCATCTGTTGGAAGCTATATATTGATTGTGCGTCTAGTGTCACGGTTTGTTTATTCAAGTGGATACCGTGCCATCACCTTCGATGTTCCTTCTTGTATATACTTTTTCTGTAGCATACTTATTGTTATCGATCTTTCCCGCTGTCCTCGCATCACGTTTATCTATCCGCCTGTTTCATAAGTAGAAAATAGACGAAACACTAATGCACATCGTAACCCGTCAGAACGCGTGAACGAGCAACGAGAGCATGCGATCAGGTTTTTATGTGGGAAAGGGGAAAGAAAGTTACAGTTATTGAGTGAGTGGGCACGATACGCGTCTGTGATCGGTGATGCCATTCCCTGGTCGAGAACGGCAGGAAGCATCAGGCTGAGAAGGGAGGTTTAATTGAATACGTAGGGCGAGAAACGAGCTAGGGAGATGCCACGGTTCTAACCGATAGTGCCGTTGTGCCGTCGGCACGTGGTTTTGACTTTTTTACGCCTCTCCTCTCACACCAAAACGCAAGTTTAACATCTCGTCAAGACAACCCCACTAACACAATCCCGCTTATCCTCTGCATCCACGCTGCTCCCTTGTTCTTTCTCCAGGTCTCCCATCACACACCACCTCTTCTCGAAGACAACATGATTTTATTCAATTCCTTTCCCCCGCGACCTGATTTCGTGGGAGGTGGTGGGAGCCGTTCTGATGACACGGATATGGATATAGATCTCGATGGCGACGAGGACTTTGATTCAGGCGGATCAAAGCTGACATGTCCTGGAGAGCCACTAACGTCTGCACAAGACTACATGCGGTGAGGTCCATTCCCACCCGTTCGTGACTTTTGACGTCCAACGTCTACAGCTAGGGGTCATGGGACATACGTGGAGAACGAGGAGGTCATTGCGTCCGTCGCAGGCACTATTGAACGTGTCAACAAATTGGTCACGGTTCGAGCCGTCCGGACAAGGTTTGGCCCTCTCGCTACCTTGAGAGAAAATCTGTACCAGTGTTGATCGTAACTTTTTTGGGAATAGATACAATGCCGAAGTTGGTGATCTTGTCGTGGGGAGAATCACCGAGGTCGGTCTTGACTCTGTTCTATCCATCATTGTTCGGGCGAGAGAATGTTCTATAGGTGCAACCTAGACGCTGGAAGGTGGATGCCAACTCCCGACAGGATGCGGTCCTTATGCTATCATCCGTGAACTTGCCCGGAGGTGTGCAGGTGGGTACATTATCTCCCAGGCAGCGGTGAAAGCCTATCACCTTTCGGTCTTCAGCGGCGTAAGCTGGAAAGCGACGAATTGCAGATGCGCACCTTCTTCGAGGAAGGCGATCTCTTGGTAGCAGAAGTGCAAGCGTTCTTTGGTGATGGTTCCATGTCGCTACACACAAGATCTCTACGGTATGGCAAGGTTACTACTATTTTTCTGATTTTTGTAAAGTTGCTGACAACCACTTTGACGAGATCAGTTACGCAATGGACAGCTTGTGGTCGTACCTCCAATTTTAGTTTGTCGGCTAAAATCCCATTTCATCACCCTGCCGTGCGGCGTAGACCTCATCCTGGGCCTCAACGGATATATCTGGGTAAGTAAACATGTGAAGCAGAGTGATCGTGAGGGAGAAGAAGGATTTGACGCAGAGGCCGTGTATTCGAACCAAAACGATGTGAGCTCATAGCCTTAAACCAAAAAGCACCTGACTTGAAATGGGCCCAGGCTATTGATGACTTTACGCGGATAGCCATCTCCCATGTTACCAACATCATTCGTGCACTGGCAACACGGTTCATTCCCTTGTCTGACACGATTTTGTTGAAGGCGTACGAATGGATTGTGGAGCAGGGGAGCGACGTAAAAGACCTCTTGCAAGAGGACATTGGCGACGCTCTTGTAGCGGGTATAACTGCAATAGGCTAATTCTCCGAAATGTCAATACCACGCGAAACGATGTATATTATAATTCATTCCTCCTCCTCGTCCGTTTCTTCCTCTTCGTTCTCCTCTTCCTCCCCCCCCTCCACTTCCTCTTCATCTTCATCATCTTCCTCCTCGTCTTCCTCATCCTCCTCATCCTCCTCCTCCTCGGGAGGACCAGCCGCAACTATCATCGGAGTTTGTTCATACTGAGGCGGTGGATTGTTAGCTGAGGCCCCGCTTGCCATTTTTCTAGCCTCTGAGGCTTGTTCGGCCTCCTCTTTTGCTTCATCAATGGGCAGCAATTCAGACAGCGCCAGCTCTTTCCATTTTAATGCATCCATTCCCCCGCCGGGGGTGCTCATACCAAGGAGAACGGAGCGTGCCGTAGCATCGTGTATGACTCTTTGCTGTGCCGCAGGATGACTGAGTCTAGTAGGATTTCCGTACGGATAGGACGGATGAGTATGCGACGGGAGCTCTGAGGGCATGCCGGTCAAAAATGTAGCCCGAGAAAAAACTACCAAACAAGGATGTTACTCACTATCATGTTCATCGGGATTCGGAGGAAGCATATGATCAGGAATATCGACTTCTGCATCAAACAGTTAACCGCACAATTCCATACTACGAGTGTAAAAGATAAGTGCGCACCACGACTCTCGAGCTCCAAAAGGTCCGTCGAAATGTACTCCTTCGACTCTATTGTATCAAGGACCCTCAGCTCATATTCAGTCATGTGCAGATAACAAAAAGTCAGGTCCTGGCGCAGAAACCATGATCAGTTTCAGGTTCATTAAAAGGTAGTATATTGGGTCCTGACTGTCATCACGCCCTCAAGTACGTGTAATCATGAACCAAAGAGGGCCGTGTGCCTTTCTACGCGTGATACGCGCTCGGACGGCAAATTTCGAGGGTGCTTTCGTCTTCAAGATTGTTGGAGTCAGTGGCGATGGGAGGTTCAAGCTCCGTCAGCGGAGTCTGAATTAAAATAGACGTCAAAACTATTTTCGTCGATCCCTTTCGTGCAAATAAACGGACGAGAAATTGGATTTTGCAGCTGCATGAAGGGACAAAGGTACCTCCGATACTCCAATTACGAACGCACCACTCACTCCCTATTTCTCCAGCTGAGGGTTCGGGGAAGTCTTCGGAAATTACGAAAAAAGATCGGCCTCCGTTTTGATTCCGTAAATCTGATATCTCATCTCGAGCGGGATGGCCGACCCGGTGCTCCTCTCGTCTCTCCGCATCCCAGCTGTGAGATCAAGGCCGTCGTCGACATGTCTCCAGTGGTCTGCCGATGGCCAAGTCTTTTTCGTATCAAACTCCGCTGTGTACATCTTAGTTAGTATTCACTGCTTCGCGTTCCTCCGTGGGTTTATCCCCCATTTTTACTTAGACTCCTCATCATGCTGGTATTCACCCTGGATGTAACGTTCGAGGTGACAAGGAAACACCCTGCACCTTGCAGTGGTCTCGTACCATTATAAATCTCGAGAAGAGAGATCTCCGCGACTGGTCCACCGGCTCCCAAGGTCTGCGCTTCATGTCACTGGACAACACCTTCTTGTGAAATAGTAACTGAAAATTCATGGTAGAATGGGCCGCTCTCTCCCTTGGATCTTTCGATTTTCACGTCAAGGATGTTGCATGTTCCCCCAGTTATGTCACAGAAGACGGAGGGTATGCTACTGAATTGGCTCAATTTAATTTTACGTTGACCCCCGCTATTAGGTGTGTGGCCGCTGTGCTTAGCTCCAACATGGATCTGTCTTTATGGTCAGCATCAAAGAATTCTATCCAAGGAGAATGGATCAAGGCCAGCGTCGCGAGATTTCACCGTCCTCCGATGATTTTGACATGAACCCCAGGTCTTTGACGCTACGCCATTTCTGGTGGATCTGGTTTCCAACGGCGCATCTCCTCCGGTTTTGTCTCAGCTCCTTCAGGCACAAATAACAAGTAAGTAGGTTTCCGGAGATTTTTCAAGGGACTTTGACGAGCCCACCGTACTCGGGATTAGGTATTGCTTGGTCAAGACAAGCGGATTTCGCCATAAGGCCAGCGCCTTGCACAGATGCTTCTCTCCTTGCTGCCGGATCACGCGCTGGCACAGTGTGTTTTTTGAGGTAAAATGCATTCCCGCTGGGGTTATGTCCTTGACATGTTTCGTAGATTTGATGGAAGAGTTGCATCCTTGCACCATATTAGGACCGTCAGAGTGTCCAAAAAATGGGTGACTCATCTCGCTTTCAGCTCGTGGATGCATGAAGGTGATTTCCAATGTAGGTGTTTGACTAGACCGTGAAATAGACACAGAGAGAGAGATCTAACAGCACCAGGCAGCGGCCTACTCGCGTATAGCACATCTGATGGTTCCGTCGGACTTGCCAAAATACACTTGATGGCGCAGAATGCTACGAAAGATTTCGGGACCTTCAATCCCGAATATATTGTGGACACTGCTTTCGAAGTCACCGAAGGAATATTCTCGGCAGATCAAGGCGGTACGACTGCGCTGGAATGGATTACATCCCAAGAGAGAGTTGGTATTTTTCTTGTTGAATGCACAATTTTACGTGGATGTTCATGGCCGATTAGATGATACTTGTCAGGTGTAGACCTGGGGCAATTGACTTATGGCGTAATCAGTCAGTGTGTTCGTGGTCGGGCATACGAACCTTGACGATATGCCCGCATGTCTTGTCTGTTGGTTCCTCGGAGCTTCATCCTGTCACGGGCATCGTGTACGTCCTGCAAGAAGACATTCTCCTGGTCAGTCTCTTCGATGGAACGATGCGAGTAATACACAAGGTTTTTGTCGACCCGCAGTGGAGTTCCGAATCGCCATCGTCTCTCAACAGCCAATGCTTGTCCGAAGCTGTTCGCCGTATATTCGTTGGAACAATGCAGGGAATCGAGCAAGAGGAAGTAACAAACAATGACGTAAACCGGATTAGCGGCTTGATTTCTTTCGACGGCTGCGCGACCTTGCTTTGGACTCAACAGTAAGTCTCGCAAAGCTGGGCTTCATTGGTGACATTTTTCTGATGGGCTAATTTTATCCTAGATCCTTCCGTCCTGCGGATTTGAGTTGGAAGATAGAAGCTCGGCGCGACGCTGTCTTGATTGCCGCTCATCTTTCCAGACATGTGAACTGGACTGGAGATAACTTTTTCCACGAACTTAAAGAAATACTCACCAGTTCACAAAGCGGTGCGTGCTCGCTGTCTGGGAAAACACCGTGCGCTGGGTGACGTTTGGAATTCTATCTAGCTTACGGCGTAACGCCGTCACATCTCCTTCGACCTGTGTTTCTATGGCTGAGTGAACTCCCTGACCTACACGTTGACATCCTCAAATTCTTGCGGTCCCTGCCTGTTTCATGTCCATCTCAGTGCCACTTTCCTCCTTGGTCCGAAGGATTAGGTGAGAAACTGAGAGGCAAGTTCCGAAAGAGCCTTGTGAGAAGCCTTTTTGGATGTGATAAGCTGTTATCGCTTAGGTTGCGCCTCTACGTCACGGAAGCATTGTCGGTCAGCCCATTCATTTACCATGTCTGATTAATCCGTCCGTTCTCACCGTTGCCAGAGATGTATCAGGACCCCTTCCGGAAGGACGGAATGTATCCAAGTTGCAGAATTTATTTGTAAAATGATCTCTCACATGACGACGCGGTGTTTGCTTCGACATCTGCGCACCGTGGTGCCCGTTTTGATTGGTGAGCATGAACACTGATTGTTGTGGAGCCTCGCAGGAATGACGCAAGAACCTTTTAGCCAATGATATGCCTTTTGTACGAAGAGCAATCTACTTATCCTCATTGGCCGATTCTCCTCCTGCCGTCCAAAGCGCTGCGCGCGACCTGATGGATGCGATTAGTGCTCTGCAACCACCTATTGTTAGTCATGCACGTTTGTGTGGAGAGGTCGCGATGACGGAACCATGTCCTGCTTGTGGTGAAGAACTCGACACGACAGCAACAGCACGTCCAGCTTGTCCGAACGGCCATCTATGGGGTAAATTGCTCCGATACGTGCTTTAATATTTTGCGTTGACGATATTTCGCATTCGCTTCACTAGACTGCTGCGCTGTTACATCTTTCATTATGGCAACACCCATGGTTCGATCTTGTACCGGCTGCAAACGCAAGAGCTTCCTCCCTCTTTCTCGCCAAAGTGAACCAGCCATGCCAAACTGGCTACCGCCGATGGCGCAAAGTTGGGTGGTTGAAGAACTTCTCGAGGCCAGCAGTCGATGTTTGTATTGTGGTAATAATTTTGTCTCTATAGTTTGAATCTTCGTCGAGCTGTTGCTTAAGATATTGTATTCTTATTTCTTGCTGATTATCACTCCATGTTGTTCTTTATGTCTAGATGTTGTACCAAGCGATGTAACTCTATGGACCCGAACGGGCGTATATAATATCAGTGATGTTAGTAATAGTTGACATCAATTTAACCCCAATGTACTGGATTGGCATTGAGCATTGGATTGGTTTTCACTGCTACGGTACATGATTATGGCAGTGGCGATGCTGTTTCTATTGTAACTCTCTTACCTTAATCATCCGTGTCAAGGTACGAATGAAACTAGCTCGTAATTTCCACTTTAGGAGACGTGCAAACCATCTATCAGGTCCGAATGGTTTTCCGATGGGTATCATTCAGTTATGACCGTTCTGAGTATCCTGGAATCGTAAGGACTGCAACCAGGGCGCACATGTAATACAACTTGCATCCGTGGCGTGTAAAAATGATGTGGCATTCGCCAGCGGGTCCTGTTTAGCGGTAGATTGAGAGGAGGCCCAGGCAGCGATTAGGTACCCCCCCAAGTCGGTTTCAGTGCGTAACAAATGGCACAGACCGCTGGAAATATCCGGAGACCATTGGGCATGAGCCGTAAAATTATAATCGGTTCGACTGGTACGCTGAGAAAAGTGAGCTGGATTGTCGAAAGCCTTGACCTGCGATCGACGGCAGTCAATAGCAACATCAAAGTAACATCTATTGCTATTCCGAAAAATGATGGGATTCCTAAAAAGAATTAAAAAGTTTTGGGCCCCGCCAAAAGACCTCCGAGCCCGCACTCAGAAGTCAACAACATCATAGGTTATCTCAGATGGCGTAGGGTGAGATCGTGCGGACGCAGGTCATGCCAAATTTTCTTTTTCTTTTTTGTGAATCTTACCATTTTACAAAAAAGCAATAATTTTCACGTCTTGCGCGCTACAATCACCTGACCCTGCGTTTTCTCGGCAATGCTTTGATTGCCGCTTCCTTTCTCCCGTCCTCTTCCATTCTCGATTTTAGATACTGCCATTGCGAAGCCACAGGTGCCTTAAGAATGTCTCCGTCAGACGAATCTTATGATTCGGATGAAACATTCAAGCCTGCCAAACAACGGCAGCGGGTAAGCAAATTTGCTCAGTGTACTGTGGCCATTTGATTCAAATCATCATGTTCTTCAGACTTCTACTATGGCCAAACGGAGAAAACTTAGCAGAAAACAACATCCATCGGATCCTGAATCAGCAAATGAGCCAAATACGCAATTGGATTCATTTTTCCGCGAAATAGCTTGTAGTGACTCTCCAGGACGCGCGTTTGAAGATGTCTTTGAGGCTTTGGTTCCGGACTATGCAGAAGTAAGAAATAATTTACATAGAAAAGAGGGTGGAAAAGATGAATATGTCTGAATTATATATCGTTGATACCCTCAAACCCTTACTGATTCTGGCTTTTCTAGGGCGTTCAACTCAGAACGCTGACACGTTTTGAATCCTCATGCGTCCTGGATTCATTCTCACAGGGAGACGTTCCTTATGCTACCTATTTTTTGCTCCGAAAGCTCAAACTTGATAGGGTACGACCTAGGCATTATGCATCATTTTGTCTCGACTTTCTTACTGAGACTCGGCACAGGAGCAGCGCAGAGTGAATTTCAGCCCTGCCGATCCACGGTTAATTGAAAGTATAACTGGAGACACACTGCCATCTGTACAAGAACAGCAAGATCTACCAAACTCAAAGGTTCTGGAAGCCTTACAGGACATACAAACGACAGCATACGAAGTCTCGTTTGCGTCTCGCCTGCAAGGAACAATGCCGTCTAGAACACCCGGATTGTTGGCTCTGGACTGGGAGACAGTGACTCCGTGGATGGCGCTTATGAATGATGTTCGGCAACATTATCGCTTGGCACAGTATGTGTCCATTTCTTCTTGCGAACACGTACTGCAATGATATTGTTCTAGCCCGGGGCAAAATCATGTCGCTGAAACATCCGCTCCAATCGAATATTGTTCTCTCCGTGCTTGCCATCTTGGTCAAGTACACGAGCTACTTGCAGGAGCTTTCTGGGAAGGAATCGATGGTCCATTTCCCCATGTTTTTTGTCTTCATGAATCTAGCTGATGAAGCTCTAGTGAGCGATTCTCTTGACTACTGGCCTGAAAGATGCACTGTTGTCGCAACGTATAAACGACTTGTTGTTGGGATAGCTATCATCAGCTCTCCCCGAGAGACGTATATTACTTTTCTCGCGGTCAAACCGGGTTGGGACAATGCACAAATTGCCACGTATGTACCTTTTATCGATTGTATTTTTATCTGGTATCACATTGTTCTAGGTCGATGCTGTACCATCTTATCCAACTAAACCCTCACAAAGACATTACGCTACACGTCTCGGCTAACAATCCTGCCTTGGTATGTTCTTTCCATGTTGTATGTATCTATACTAACGTTGCGAAAGCTGCTGTATAATCGTTTCGGCTTCAAGGCTGAAGGGTTTGTCGTTGGTTTCTACGAGGCCTACCTGGACCCTCAATCGCGTTCTTCAACTAATGCATTCCGATTGCGACTCCGCCATTGATTGTGATGCGACTGATGATCATAGTGTTACGTTAAATCGCCCTAGCTTATCGGGTTTCCTAGTGTCGCATGAACCAGTGTGCGACAATCTGACGCCCAACTCGAGCCCGTATAGTCTGACTCCGTAAAAACACCGTCGAGGACGAGCGCGTGGGTGTGCTCTCTTGCTCTCCTTCGGGTTAGTCCCCTTCGGTCCTCGGACACTACTAAATATTATGTACGGAATGTTCAGCGGCCTCTGAAAATGGCGGCCGCTCAATTGTCGTCTACGGTGCTGTATATGGTGCTCACAATCGTGTCACCCCCCGCAGCGCTTTCGAAACAAGAGTACCCCCGATCGGGTCCCGAATGCTGTTCGCCATGTCTTCGAGCAATTCTGGCTGTCTCAATTCCATCACTGCGCCGTATATCCGACGTCATGCGCCTTGTACTCCACTATGTTTTGATCCTCGATTAATGCTTTTGTCCGTTTGGCTAGTAGCAAGCTGCTCTTCTGATGTAAATATCCAACAATCTGGTTGTAAAGGTACAGGGATCTGAAACAAATTCACGCATCAGCCTTTCACGCCAACCTTCCCACTGCTCGCATCATGCATCTCCAAAGATCACGGCGTTCTGCGAGCAGCGACATTGTTATTAATGATTCCACACATTCCTAAATCTCAAGATCGTCCAGTGTGTATATTATTTGTATCGTATTAATTGCAAACCCCTAACGAACCACTAGATAGGAAAAGAACGTAATTGAGGTGAGAAAATCGTGGAAACTTTATAGGGAAATATACAAAGCTCTTGCAATCATGGACTCAATAAAAAAAATTGTGCCACTGTGCAATACACCTCCATCAAGTCACTGAAGAGACAGTCTTTCCCCCGTCGAAAATGTCCCTAGGGCCGATGACATGCGTGATACTCATCCCGCGTCTCTTCCTCCCCGCAGAGGCACCCTCAGCAGCCCCTGTGGACATCGAAACAACTCGCCTTCTGGCGCTGGGCGTCTCTGGCGTCCCCGCCTCCTGCGGATCCTGATACTTCAATTCCTTCTCCTCCGTGATGCGATTCATAGACTCGATGGAGCGCGTTCGCTTATTAACCTCGAAGGAGGACACGGCGGCATCATAAACCCAATGTCGCCTTTTGACGCTGCTGTCCTCCGTAATTACCTCACTCGGCTGTCTCCTACCAACACATCGCTTCTTGATGATCCGTAAGTCGTCGGGTGTCTCCCTGTCCTTCTCCTTGCTGTTCTTCAACTTCTCTCTCATGATAACCAGATCTTTCGGCCTTCCGATAGCGCCGACCGTATGGCTTCTTGGGCGCGTAGCCGTTGTCGCGACACTCCCCCGGCGAGGCCGACCTACAGTAGAATCATTATCGAATCGTACATGAGGTTCAGGCAACACAATCGCTGGTGCCATCTTCCTCTCCCTTTCCTTCGGTTTCTCCGGAGTCTCCGACAAGGGTTTAAACTCCTTTCGCGATCGCTCAAGAACGTCCTTGACCTTCTTGCCCCAGTCTTCCAACTCGTACAGTTTGTGCAGCATCATCTTGAAGGTGAATTGGTATCGTGCCCCAAGAGGAAACTTGCCTTCGGAGCCACTAGCCACGGTGTTCCTTCGGCTTCGACCTTGGACTTGGGGGTGGGTATTAACAAGAGACGCGAGGTTCCGCATGATAGGCTCGAGATCCTTGGGAATAACGTCAGCCGAGACTTGCGTATCGTCGTCGTCTGTCATGCGGGACCGACGTGTGGCGATCTCCTCGAAGAGAGCAAAGAGGTTGGCGAATTCAGCAGTCTTGCTGTCCATCGTGATGTCGGATCGGTACACAGTGTTGAGGTATAGGAGAAGACCAGAGATGAGGGTGCAGAACAATCTAAGACGACGGTGCGTTCGTTGAACGTTGGGGAGCAGAATCAAAACTTGTCTTTAAATATAAGACAGTTGAGACGACGTGACGAGTGTTCGTAATGTCTGGAATATGGGGGTGGCATTGCTTAATTACGTCTTTAGTGTTCTATGTCATTGTTCTTTTATCACCATAGTAAACGTAAACTGTGACATGCGGGTCAACACCGGCTTCTTCAACAATGTTCGATCTTAGTGAGCTCACCTGAACACAAAAATCTGTATTGTGGAGTAGCAAAGCAATCCGAATATCAATGCATGAAATACTAATCTTCAAGGCAAAGGGGAAAATCAAGCAGAAAGTATAGTAAACGATACAGTGTCCATAGTCGCACAGAGTCAAGATAGCATAAAAAAGAGCGTCTGTAAAGGTTCGGCGCTCAGCACTCACCACGGGACTCGTCGTACCCGTACACGGCCATTCATTCTCAGGATCCAGACCTTTGTCTTGCAGTCGTTTCCAACGATAATATCTGAATTGGTGTCCTCGACTTGGTCCCCTCCTCCTCCATCATTGACATCGTCATCAGCCTTCTCACCATTGCTAGCCCAATCGCCACCACCGTATCCGAAGAATGAGCTCCAACCTATAGTCTGAAGGCCTCGAATTTTTCGTGCTACGATTAGACTGGCTGCCAACTCGTCCATGCGAACGTCTTTTGCGTGGTCAGCACAGATATCGCATTCGCTAGGTGCAGAGATGATGTCGGGGTGTCCAAGGTAATGGGGAGCATGCCGCATGTGAGAGTAGACGAGATCCTCGTGAGAGAGAAACACTCCTAGGTGTAGATCCGTGAGATTCTTCAACGGTTTCAGTGCGTCGGCAAAGGCTGTCTAGATAATGTAAAATGTGAGCATGCCTTGTCCATATATATGTTTCAAGAGCTTACTGCTAAATCATGAACCTCCAGATATCGCTCAGGAACAGGTGAATGCATGGTACACGTGAGACTGTCCTCTAAGCAACACCAGCAGTGAGAAAAATTGAGTCTTTCGGTACAGCTGAGATAGAGGTTGACGATAGAAGGAAAGGATAGAGCGATTCGCTGAAGCATGCGGGTTTCGATACGAGGTAGAGCGGTCAGAGTCAGTGTAGTCAGAGTCATGATGGGGGAGCAGGATGTCAGATTGACGCAGATAAGCTTGAAGCGCTGTTGATAGGTACTAAAGCCTTCGTGATTACAATTGATGGAAAGTTCGTTTAGGTTGGTGAGGTAGCACAGTTGTGAAGCGTGTGGTTGGGCTGATAAGATTCCTGAAGGTGCATGCACGGTCCTAGAGTCAAGGAAACGCATGATCTTAGCCTGCTGCAGTCTTCATATATGGGAAAGCACGTACCGGACCCACGAGAAAGCACCTGCGAAAGGTTCATCCCCGAGTGATAGAAGCAGCTTGAAGGTGTTATCGAGCTGTGACAGAGTATTGAGAGTCAAGCTGCTAAGGTAGCGACGAAAGACTATCTTCCGGAAACAAGACGAAGCGAGGGTGAGAGATCGGATAAAGGCAAATCCAGGATAGTCCAAGTCAGTCGAGGCTATCACAAGAGCAAATTGAACGATTTCGTCCAAGATTTCTGTCGGAAGCTGAGAGCTGGTGAGAGTAACAGAGTTCTCGTATAGCGGCAGCGATAGAGTGCGTGCGTTGCGTCTTCGTCGTTCAGTTATATGAGAGCAACTGCGTCTATATAGGACCATTTGCAACGGGTGGCGAGGGAAGGGAAGGGAATGAACCCACGTTACGCGTCACACATAGAATTCTCACGGCTCCCCGACGTCGCGAGTCGCGAGACGCGACTTTATCACGTGCTGTATCCTCGGCTCAGAAGTGCTCGACAATTGTAATTTGTCGGAGTCGCTTTCAGGCAGATAAACCAGTCTGCTGAGAAACACGAACCAACTAGGTCGTCAGTAATTGATGAAGTTATAATTTGGAAAACGTCAAGCACCATGCGCAGTGCTACACTGCTAGCATCAGTTTCGTAAGGCCTATTTAGTATGTAGAGGATGCTCGTTAGTCTGAGAACTCTTAGTTAACATTGGGACATATATTATTATATGACGTACGGTTAAGTAATACGAAGCACATGCAATTGCGATGTTCGCCAACGGAGGTGCGGCCATCCAGTCGTGTCAACTTCCCTCTTCCTTCCCAGCAGTGCGCGCGAGTACTTTGATGGCAAGGGTCGCTAGATAAATCTTATTCCGAACGGCTAAGTTTTAAGAGGAATGTCCCCTGAAGACATAATGAATTCTTTTCAGTCATTGCGGAAGGGAGTTGCTGAAAACGATCTCGGTCACTCTAAGCGTTTGCATTAAAGTTAGTTTGTATGTCGAAGAAACAAACAGGTCAGACTGGTACAGTAGCTGGTCAAGACCGAGAATTTCCGGGACCAGATGCAGGTCATTGTCTAGTATGATTCCTAAGCTGTTTCCGTTGGCTCGTTGCCACCTAGGAGGTCTGATGTGCCAAAAAAGCAAGACCCGGGTTTAACGACATAAATGTTCAGATTGAAGTGTCGGAGGACGTAGTGGAGTTGAGAAGTTATAGACATTGGAAATATGGACGGTCCCCTTCCTTTGAGTTCAGCAAATAATTATCGATATCCAAGCCAGTGTATACCGGGTCCGAACAAATCATTGATACAGTTTGATGCTGTCGACCACTCAACACGTCAGTCTAGCGTTTAGGAGGACATTTGTTCCCACATACGTAGAAAACTTGGATGTTGACTCTCATCCGCAGCCGGGTCAAGAGATGCGTTCCTCACCCAGTAGGCTGTCTTCTCTGTGAGCGATGCTTATACAGATTCGGTGAGGAACACAGTCAGGTGAGCGAGACAAATCCACGAGTACAAACATGTGAGCACCGAGCACGCCGGACGCCCACGACAACTTGCAAGGGCACTTCATCTGCACGTGGGACGCCATCGGGGGTGATTCTGCTCTCAAGCTCCTTATACACCAGACCAGGACGGATGACCTGCACGGACGAAGACACGTCTTCGAAGGGGGTTGTATTGATTCCGGATCCTGAGTAGAGACACGAGTAGACTTGGTTATATCAGAGAAAACCTTATCAAAGAGATAAAACCCGATCAAGATATGCAGACGTCGACCGTGATGTATAAATCTTGAAGGGTGAGGTGGCCGTATAACGCCAAACCGCAGTGGTGGTTGGACCGTTGCGCAGAGCTGCTGCTGCTGCTGCTGCTCAACGCTTGCGGTGATGGCATGTTTATCATCGGGTTCGGGTCTCGGTCTCATATCGTGATCTGCTGGCGTTTTCCGAGCGACGACGCGGTGTGGCGCGTTGCGGCTATCAGGTTCTTATCTTTTGGACCTGCTGAGCGTTGGCTGAGTAAAATAAACGGTGCAATGCATGCCATGTGCGAAGACATGTCTAGACCCGGTGCGGCCGTAGAGGTGGCGGCAGCCTGATAATTCTAGAGGTTCGGGCTCGTAACGATATTCATATGGAATAGTTCTCACCAGACCTCGACCGCCAGGAGTAGTATGTCAGAACGCGGCGTGATACTTGCGTGATCTCATACGGCTGTGTGCAAAGAGAACTACAGAGATCAAAACAGCTTTAAAAGAAGTTGAAAAGAGAGTTCTTTTGAGCCTGGATATAAACCGAGGATATTGCCTCCAGATCCCGGTGGAATTGAGGAGAGCGAAAAAATCGGCCACCGTCAAGAAAAGGTAACCGGCAGATGCGGCCCGGATCCACCCGATGAAGTTAAAATGCAACAATGTTCAACAGCGACTGCCTTGACCTCGTCCTTGTCCTGACCTCCCTCATTTTCTGCGGATCCCGGAATTCGCCTGAAACCGTGACGCGTGAAGTTGGCAATGGCCTAGCCAGATTCAAATACAAGTTCAGCTTGCTTGTCGACATTACACTGACGCTCTGAAAATCGTTTAAATGAAGCCTAGTTGGACGCGATCATCGTAGTGCGGCCCTACTCCCGTTCCATCTGGTATCAACCTCTGCTTTCAAGACAAATTCGTAGCCCCGTATGACCTGCTTTTCATTGTAGCCGCATTAAAACACCGCTCATACACCGCCCAGTTTTTAGCACACCCATATTTGTCGGCAACGGTGCAGCTATCGGTGTGGCGTTTGAAAGCCAATTATAAGAACCACGCCAAGTTCACGTGTTGAATACACTGTATTTCTTCGAGTTGAACCACATCCAGCAGCTGGCGACGCGCAATATTACAGTACAACATCGAACTAACTCCAGAATATCTTTGTTTTGATCCGAATGTCGACGGCTTACTCCTATCCGATAAGTATGTCATGACCCCACCGCATCCTCCTCTTCTTCTCAAAGCATCAACACAGATCTATCCGAACCCAGCTGGCCCACAATGTCGGTCGACTTGCCGCCGCTACCCCAAGAATTGATTGACAATATCATCGACCATCTCCACAGCGATAACATTTCGCTGCTCAACTGCGCCCTTGTGTGTCGCGCCTGGCTGTCAACGAGTCGCCTGCACTTGTTCGCTAAGATACACCTCCACGTTCCTTTACCCTCTTTCGATACCCCCTCCGCGTCCCGCAAATTCAACCGTCTCCTTAGACTCCTCTATAAATATACAGAGTTGGTACCCCACATCCACGAGCTCCAAGTACATTTCGAGTGTGAAGGTCCCAATCCAGAGTACGGGCTTCTTGCAGCAGGTGCCGAGGACACGCTTCTTCTTCCTTCTCTTCTGACAACATTCACGCATGTTCGCCATTTCGAACTATCATCTAATCTCAGCGCATCATGGCATTCACTCCCGCCGCGTGTCCTCCACGCCATCGACACGGTCGTCCGCCAGCCTTCAATAACCTATGTCCGTCTTTCCTCATGGGTCTTCAATAGCTGGAAGACTATTGCGTCCCTCTTCCAACATAGTCAAAATCTACGAGGACTTGCACTTCGTTCGACGGAGTTAGGCACCGTTAATGAGGAACAGGAACAGGAACTTCGGCCAGGATCCTCGGGGCCTCGTCTCGAGTTCCTTACCCTGGATTATGTAGATTGCCCGGATCTGGGAAGCTGGCTCTCCAATGAGCACCAAAGTATGATGGACTTGACCAACATCCGCGAGTTCCGGTTAGCCCATTCAGACGACAATTGCGTCGATCGGCTGCTCCGTACTTTTGGAGACTCACTTGAACGATTCCATCTCAAACCTGGACGGATAGGTCGTAAGTTGATAAATTTTATCTTCAGATCGATTACTGTCACTTACGATGAATCTCAGTACAGCCAATGACCTTGGAGCGATGTGCACGATTAAAATCCTTGAGACTGACTTTGGACGAGCACCCCGCTTCCCTTGTATGGGTCTCGGGTGTTCTAACTAGTATCCCAGTACCCGGGATTCTCGAGCACGTCGCCATCGAAGTATATATTGATCCCAAGAAGTTGATGGGCTGGAGAGCGATTGATAACATTCTTACCCGGTCGGGGGCGTTCAACTCTCTGAAGGAGGTCGCCATAGGAGTATTCGCCCATCCTGCCAATGCCGAATTCTTGAAAGTTCAGGAGGGTCTCGTGGGTTTGAAGGAGCAAGGACTCTTGCGCGTTTATCAGTTGGCTACGAAGAGCCAAAAACTTTGCTCCGAGCTGACACCGATGATAAGTAGCTTCGAAGAATGTTGAGCCAGTTTTCCTGATTGTCAGTTGATACATATAGTTGATATAGGTGGTATGACATGTCGTGTAGCAAATTTTTGCTATTACATTAGTCCTATTCTCGAAATATGTTGCCTAATGATAGCTTCCCCAACTAGATTTTGTGGTCAGCTGCAGTGGTAGCAACGTAAAAAAAAAAAAATGTGCCGCTCACCATTGACAATAATCCTCTGTGTGGCGGCAATATCCTGAAGATTGAAGGTTAGCACGGAGCCTTATTGGGACCTAACAATGACCAACCAGCATAGACGTAAAATGCTACAGATCATGAGAGTCTGTTAGTTCCATGTGCATCAAGCCAAGAGGGAAGGCGTACGCAATATAGATGACGGTCCGCGATGTCCTTACGACGGTGTACCTGGACGAAATGGGCTCGGAAGTATTCTGATACGTCTTCGTAACGATTGGGTCTGTTCCCATAGCTGACAATGCTGTTTTCAATCATCAGCTGACTGCCCATCATAGACTAACGAAAGAAGTCGTACTATTTCTGAACCTGACTGCCAGTCTCCAGCTTCTTCCTTAACAAGTCAGTCTGTGGGCCCATGAGGATGAATACCCTGCGCTTGTCAAACTGCCGAAAAAAAAAGTGACTGTTACCTTGTTGAGGAGAAGAACAAGATGAGTGTTCCTCAGAAGTTTGTTCGAGCACACGGCAGTGAACAACTTGAGAGAATCATCGATACGGTTAGTACGTGGGTCTTCTTCCAGGTACTGTGATCGGGTCAGTGAAGAAGAAGAACTGAACGATATAGCGTAAGACCCACTTGGTCGAACGCCGATATGGGGGCCAAGAAGATGATGGCAGTTGCTGCAGAGTGACTTGAGCCTATTAAGTCCTCGGCTGCGGGATCCAAAACGCACTGACCGTCTTCAAAATAAGGCACCCATGCGTGTCTCTTCCAGCGCATGATAAGCTTTTTCTTGGACAACGCTTGCGTAACACTCACCTGACCACGCTGGAATTACTCGGCTTCAGAAGATTGGCAGATGGAAAGCAACGACACATATACTCACAGCGCCACCAACATCATACAGCTTCCAATCATACACTGTACCGCCTATGTTGATTGGGAAGGAGTGTTCGATAACACCAAGTGTCTGGACGCGGACGTTGAGAATATCATCTGAAACGCGACGCGGTGAGAACTAGGAAGCGGCTGCTGATCTATGAATCACGAGTTTACCCATTATTGGCATGTAATCAGGTTCTGTGATGCGCATGAGGTTGTCCAAGAAACTGGCAAAGATCAGACAGATACATGATGAGCGTATCATATAGGTAATTTTCTCACAATGACCCCGCTTCGTCGAGTTTGAGGTGACGAAGGGCTAGAAGGCGTTCAACAGCGGGATGGTGCCAAAGGGTGTTTATTTCATTTCGGAGGTTGTGGAGGATTTTTGCCGCCATGTTTGCCGCAACTTGAGTCTTTGAGGGGGTCCGCATGTCGTTAAGAGGCCAATTGCGGCCGGTGGTAACGAGAGCCTGCCACCCGGCACGGACAAAGACCCCCGCACGTCCTCCACCGACAGAGATACCGCCGCTAAGTTCGGACGCTAAGGCATCCTCCATGGCGACAAGTGGAAGCAATTGCGAACGAAGCTGATTTATCTCTTCTTGGGCTCTCTGGGGATCGGGAAGGGGCATGTCGTCAGGACTGTCGATGATAGGTCGCGAGAGGTCATAGTCGAGCTCCTCGAGAATTAACCGTACCGCTTTGACGGTATTGAAGTGTACAATTGGCTTCCAGGATGGTCGTTCGTGCTCGATCGAGGTAGAGGCGTAATAAAGCTGGAACTGCTTCTGGAGGGTGGATTTTCCTGAAACACTGTTATCTAACGGAATTTCAAACAATAAGGAACGGAATCATACCTGACTCAGCCTGTCCGAGCAGCATGACTGCATGCGATTGAACGCATTAGTATATCGAGACATGCCAAATCAACGGTTTCCATACCCTTCACTTCTTTCCGACTGGCATCTCGTCGTCGTTGGGACTCCTTCTACAGAAGAGAGAGGTGTTCTAAGACAGCATAAGAAAAGATGGTGCTGTTGCAACGCACTTTGAGCTCCTCGTCGATACCATTGCTAATTGTCTGTGCTTGGACATCGAAGAACGCACTCTCCGGCTTCAGTATTGGAACGTCATCCCACTCGGCAGGAGTAGGCGGGGCCATTTGTCGAACATGACCCGTGCTCAGACTCAGACTGGCCATGATTTACAGCAGTGAACAACAGATGGTGGGGGTTGCTGACGTAGAGTGGCAAATATAATTCGAGAACATGATAGTTGAATTAAAGGGATTCTGCCGTTTCCAGCGTGGATCCGTGAATCCGTGATGGCAAATGCAGAGCCTTACTACTTCCCTTTTAGCAATCATGATTCCCCCCCTCCGTGCTCTCGTTCGTCACATTGTATTGTGGCGCTTTAACTTGCCATCACATCAAATTTCAATCAAAATGATTCACTGCTGTTACTCACCCTCAATCTGAAACGACTGGTCAGCGCTGGTGTTTATCTAGAGAAGGTGATATGCGCTGAAAGAACAGTTTGCTATTTACAGAATGCGAGGGCCTAAGCCAAGGCAAGGCTGGCCGAAGACACAGAACAATGTCCTCTGACTCTTCTGACTCTGGGCGCCGGGGTCGTGCTAGACAGTTCGTTAGCAAGGTAGAGCAGCATAGCGGCAGAGCCGAACAGCACGCACTCACGCGTAAATGATTGAGTATCGACTACGTACTCTTCCTGCAACGAAGAAGGATATGAGTCTATTTAGCACTTTTAGTTTGACTTGTATTCGCTGTCCTTCATATTGCTATAATATTCTAATGTGTTGGTTAAGCTATGAGCACTGAGTAATCCACACACTGATTCAGCCGCAGCCGAGTGAAAATTGACTTTCAAGGATCAAAACCATTTTCGAACCGAAGGACGGTATTAAGCGAAGAAAAGAAGGGAAGGAGGTCGGGGCAAAAGGGCGACAATAGACGACTCTCGGACCCGGAGTCCCTATATAACACGAATGTCGGTGGTTCACAAAAAAGGTCATCCATTGAAGCAAGGATCGCGGCTCCGCACCCTACCGAAAAAAGTGCCACAAGTAGACTTCGACTTTCCAAAACGGTCATTTGACCGACGTCGATAAAGGGCTGATAAGTTGTATTGAATTTTGCCACACGAAATCTTTGGCAAGTTCTGGTTGCCATGCTTGTATACAACCAGAACCTTCTCCGAGTAGTGGTCATTTTATGTCGAGCGGTGCGTGTGGATCGTAGGAAGCGTGCTACAACTTGGCGACTTTCCGTCTGCACGTTCAGTTCACGTCACAACGCGAACAACCACGATAGTAGGACATCATGTAAAAAGAATATATCAGTACTAATTACTTCAGGATTAGCTAGAAAATCTACAAATGTCTAACGCGAATTCATAAAGGCGTAAAGTCACTGTGTCGTCATGGATATGCCAACAAATCAAAGAGATAGAACCACTAAATCCGCGGCGGTCAGCGTCTCTGCAACGACATCCAACGGCTGCCACTCAAAATGCTCCCTCTGTTCATACAGATACTCTGCCTCTATCTCCAGATCATCCCATTGAAGGTACCTCCTTTGCACTTGACGCTTCGCCCAAGGGTCTCCGTCCGAAACGCGCCTCAACATATTTTTACTGTCAAATCGGACCTCTTTTAACATCCTGCATTCTCTGTTCCATGGCTGCACTAGACCAATCGGGTTCTGCACGATCTCGAGCGCCGGAACGACAGGAGTAGTCCACGTTCGCGAGGAGGCCGTAAGCAGGCGTCGGTTGTACCATTTATACCTCCGGGTATGCGTCTGGGGCCTGCACTGAATTTTATATACGTGGACCGTTGAAAGATTCGCGAATCTGTAGAAGAAATGCGATGCGAGACCCACAAGGGTATTCTGAATAAATTCTTGAGATTTGAAAAGCATGTCAACTTATAGGACTTACCTCGGTGGGTCCTCCACGCTGATATTTGATTCTCAGATCATGAAGGTCGTGGAAGAGATGCTTGATTGCATGCATGATCTCCAGATCCCATATTGTAACAAAGAGATCAAGAGTTTGGAGATCTGGCTTGTCTTTGGCGACCGCGGAGAGAAGAGGAATGAGAGCCGCATTGGAAGACTGTTGGTCGATATCGCAGATGTGGAGATGCTTGATGGGCCTTGAACTATGTAGAAAGGCAATGGTAGCCCATGGATTGCCGCCAAATTCTTCCAGCTTTGGCAATACAGTGCCAGAAACTTTGAAACGCACATCCAACTGGCCTATCACTTTCATCGTCTTGACGTGGTGCCCGCTTTGACGTAAGAAAGTGTGAAGGAAAGAAATATTGGGTGACGCAGCCGGTGGGGAAGACGTGCCGCTTTTGATGCAGAGTTCGACTGTTTCAAGACCTTCGGGCATGTCAAATGGCCCTCCATCGTATCCCAAAGTCTGTTTAGCAAGGAACACGGACGACTCCATATCCCAGTCGATGCGTAAAACGCGGAGGGTCTTTGACGTTGCCAGATGAAGGAAATGGTATCGAGTTCTTTCATGACGGCGGGGCCCAACGGCGACATTGCCCAGAAGGGTGAGGTGGGTCAAAGGTAGCGCAGCAAACTGAGCAAAGTCGACTTCGCCATCTGGCGAAGACATGGATAGAACATCGAATATGTTGTCAACAAGGGATAGGCGAGTCAAATGGGGGAGTCGTAGAATGGTCGAATAGAATGTGTTGGGACTGAGAGAAGAGGCGCATATTTCAACCTTCCGTAGCGACGGATAGCTAATAATACGATTGAGAACGTCGTAAGACACACGCCCGTAGCAGGGTGGTGAGAATGGATCAATCTTGCCACGTTTCAACGCGCAGAGTACGAGCGCCCTTGGCACCTCGAACATGTTATCCTCTCGCCCCTCCCAAAATGAGGCATTCTGTTGGAAATGGCTGAAATCCATGAAGAGTAGGTTACGATAGAGAGCCCTGAGGGCTAAACGGTAGAACTTGTGGCAAGTACAGATTACATTGAAAAGATCACGGGTGTCGAGCTGGTCAAAAATGAGCATCCAATATTCGTTTGATAGTTTCGTAGACATGTAGGCAATCATCTCTGTCTTGGACATAGGCATCCTGGATGCCTTGGTGATGGCCGATAGCATGAATGTAGGGAAAGGCGGGATATAATGGTGGTCGTGGTCGTTCAGTTCATATGAATGAGCGCTGTCAGGCTCGGAACCGACTAAGAAATCATCAAATATGAGTACATGGGCCAACAGCTGGACATGGGCCCGTAACAATAGAACTTACCCCTCGGACCACACCCAGGAGTGGCGGTGGAACAGATAGAGTGGAAGGCAGTGATAACTGCTTTAGACCAAAAATGAGTATCAAACTCCAAATGTGGCCAATTCCCTTTTTTACACAAATAGTTCCAAAAACGTTTACAGTCTGAAAATACTTCTAGACGAAAGATACGAGAACCTTTCAACCTAGGCAAAAAAGGCAGAACCCTTTCCCACCAAAATAAATTTTAGTTCTTTACAGCGTGTCAAAAAGGGTGAAAATATGCGGCCCCCCGTCTTCAAGTTCTCAACGCCAAAAAAGTACAAAGTATTCGAGGATCGGAGACATAGTGAAGTCTCTCATCCGCCACCGCCCTGGTGTTCGTAAACCCTACGTTGATACATATCCCCATATTATAAACACATATCTCTAACTCTATATTCCTTTCCCCATTCACTCTGTATCCTGGGGATGTGCGACCAGCTTTACAGCACTAACCTGATTATTCTTCAGCCTGTCCAATCCAGCTACAACACCCGAGAGACCATGAGGTAAAACCTCTAAGCGATTCGGCTAACGAAGAAAAATTAAGACGTCTAAATCCAAGAGACAAAATCGGCAGCTCACCTTGATAACTCCCTCATCCATGAATTTACCCAAACTTCGGAACATTCGTTTTCCAAAGTCAGACTGTGCAGGTAGATGAACCGTGCCCAGAACTTCCCTGAATAACCTCCCATCATTTTCTGATTTCTGGGGTCTTTGGTCGTTGTTAATGGTCATAACCTGACCTCCTTCTGCCAATATATCGTATCCAGCTTGCTGAGCATCTGGAAAGCCGAGTGCATCAAAGACCACCAGTAACGGATCGGAAGTCAATTTCTTCACAGCCAGTGGAAGTTGGCTCAGAGGTGTCGTTCCTCGATCGATGATGTCCGTTATACCGAGGGTAGCCAAATAGTCGAAATGGCGTGCAGAAGCATACGTTATGATCCTAGAAAACCCGACGAATTTGAGCAATTGGATGGCTACATAGGGCGAAGGAAAGATAATCAATAACGCGAACCAACAATAGTAAAAAATGCCCCACGAACCATACTGTCCAACAGATGTGCTGCCACCAATGATAACGGTAGTTTTCCCCGTGAACTTGGGTTCCCACGAAAAATCAGGATTGAGCCCAAGACCGATCGGCGCCTCAGCAAAAAGCCCCATACACGCCGCCGCAAAAGCCACACATATAGTTGCCGCTTCATCAGTGGACATCTTCTCTGGAATCTACAGCAAATTCAGGACGCAATTGAAGATAAAGCAAAGTAAACACACTTTGGCGACGAAGTCTGCGGCGATCAGAGAGTATTGCTGGAACCCAGCTCCGTCGCTTTCGAAGTACGATCCTTGATAAACACTAGAAGCGATAAGGGAGAGTGACACGAAAGAAAATCATCAGCATACACCCTGTCGCCCTTCGACCATCCAGTAACATCTTCGCCAATGTCTACGACCTCTCCAGCGATATCGGTACCAAGAACAGCTGGATAGTTGTCCACAAATGCGCCGTAGGTCTGTATCTTCCAGTCAACCGGATTCAATCCAGCGGCGAGGACCTTGACGAGGAGCTGACCTCTGCCAGCAGTCGGGATCGGCCGTGTTCCGACCGTAAATCGCGCTTGCCTGGACTGTAGAACAAGGACCTTTTGCTGGGGCATGATTGTAATGAAGAAAAACTGCAGAATGACGCCATTATATGTAGATCCCCTTGTCAACAGGTTCTGATCCGCTAGGTATTAATCAGACATGCGATAATAGGTTTTCGAGGGCCGTGGAAAGACACATCGATGAGCCACCAATGAAAAAACGTGAACTGCACGAGTCGAAGCGCAAGTGATAGCCGGACACAAATTTGGAACTTTGATTTGCCATCTCGGACAACAATCAGAGCTCCGCAACGTCAAGGTGATATTACCGCTTAATTTTTTCATTTCGGTTATTAAATTTTCATCCTACGACAAACAAATTCAACATGCGAAAGAAAGAATACCGTAAGAGTCAATACCGCTCAACGGGACACCGGTTTACGCAGTGACCGGCCAACCCTGCAAAGGCACCCCGTTTGCATCCTCCACTTTTGAAAAGAACCGCACTGGTAGGGATCCCCGCTCATCGCCCTCGGTGAGAACAACCCCGTTATCCGAAAGGAAGAATTTGATATCCGCATCAAGTGCCTTTTGGACGTCGATATATATAATCACTTTGGAGGTCTTGCGCATGCCTGCGATAGGAAAAGTGTTGATTCTCAATCGAGGCAAAGGTCCAAAGTGATAGATAGCATCACTCACCACTGACAGCATCACGGCCTTGGGCGAGATGTATATGGTTACGCTTCATTTTGGACAGGCCTTCGGTGGCTGTGGCGGTGGTTAACTGAAAGGGTTTTGGTGCAAATCAAGCGAAAAGCGCAAACATATGATTTCCCAAGCTCGGATATCCGTTCCATGGATAGCAACCCCGGAGGGTATATCTGACACCGACAATACAGGCTTTAGCTCTAGTTTTACTGTCTAAACACCAAGTAAGTACGTCTGGCAATGCGCAGAGACAATGTACGTACCTTCATGGTATGACCCTGATTCGCCCTGATCCACCAAACGCTTTCATTTGACGTCGGGTCGAGCTCGCAGATCAAGTCAAACCGCTGCTTCGCATCTGCTCTGACAATGCTCTGCAGCATAGGGAGGTCTACGGACTGGGCTTTCAGTCTGGGGATTTCCAGCTACTATCACCGTCACATTACTTGATGGAAAAAAGTGAAAAAAGGAACACGTACAAGATTAGTGACATTTACATAGCCATCTGTCCGCATGGGTACCCCTTCATTCTGTGCTCCGTGGCGCAGAATATACGATAACGTCTTCGAAACCCGCACTTCAAGGGAATCCTGAGGAAGTCCTCGTAATTTGGAAGGGACCGGTGCGCTCCCTTTACGCCTTTGATTGTTCTTCGGAGCTCCAGACTTTTTGTCCTTCTGGGGCGCTTTCGATGGTTGCGATGACGACTGCATTTCCTGATGCTTGACTGAGGTTGATGAGGTGACTGCAAGACGATAACTGAGTGCCAGGGCCAAGTCAGAAAGATCCTTTTTGAGTCACAGTATGGCGGTGCTTGGCAAGAACCCCTCAATGACCGTTGCAGCCATACTTTGAGCACAAGCCAGTGTAGCAAATGCTCCAAATCCTAAAACTGAATCGATAGGAATCATGTTATATAACACCGACACCAGCCTGCTAATCAAGATTCAACAAGCTCGCACTTGAGTGTATGCAATGTTACGTAATTAACGAGCGGTCACGTGGGATATGGAACCGTCTTTTTTCCAATGTCCTACTCGTTCAATCACTCTGTCGTCGTACTCCTGATTGCACATCGTCCGTGTTCTATGGTTACCCCTTTTACGGAGACGCGGCCTCTTTATCATGGAGATTCACTACCGTGGTGTAAACCAAGCTGTCTACAATGACAAAACCTGCCGTCTTGACAAGCGACCACAGGATCCATCGACGGAGCAAGCGTTTGTCGATATGTCCACTCCTTTCGTCAAAGGGGGACAAATACGGGATAGAAGAAAGGCATGCCGTCGCTTGAGTAGTGAAACAGACTCCGACCCTGACTCGCTGGACCCGTTGGATTTCCTCTCTTCGCCCAGTCGAGGGGACGATGGCATCCATTTTACTGCAAAAGATGGCACGAAGCATCAGTGGGACCCAAATTTCCCACCAGACAAAGATAAAGCGCTGAAGGAGCTACGTTTCACCAAGAAGAAGAAGAAGAAGAAGAGTGAAGATGGCCCCTCGACGGAGAACTGTTCGTCCAATGTCGAAGATATCTTTGATCCAGAAATGCCACGGAAAAAGACGTACGACGCAGGTGGAAAATCGAACGCATCGTCTTTCCAGTCTACTCGTACTACCGGTGCTACCTCTGCACGCCGTGTTACATCGCCACCAATCGATATTCCTTCAGGTAGCGACAAAGAGGAAGCTCCCGTGCGTCCTAAACGTCAACCAAAGCCATTTCCCGGTCCCTCAAGATCTCAGAGTCGCGAACCTAACGCGTCGCCCAGATCTTCGCACGAAGACGGTGCTTCGCCTGTCTCTAAACAGAAGGCAAAGAAGAAGAGACCACAGCCTCAGAGCTTTCCTGCAATTTCTCCTCTCCATGCTCGCAAGGAAAGTCTGTCTAGGTCTACATCTGCGACTCCGACGAAGTCGAAGACCGTTCAGCACCAACCGTTTCCAATCATTCTTCCCCTTTCCTCTCCTGTCACTTCAAATAGAGCCTTGATTCTTCCTTCACCATTGAGCACGCCTACCAACAAGAAGCCGATGAAGCTGGGACAAATAACAGTGCTGCATCTGCCGTCCCCCTTGAACTCTCAACAATCAACTATCAACGCCAAGGGAAAAGAAAGGGCTGTCAGTCAGCCGACTAAAGGGAAGAACCAAGGAGAAGATGTTGCTAAGTCGAAGAGCTGGAGGGTCGTTGATTCTGAAGAAGTTTCTGTTGATGAGACGAAGCCCACTCGACGACCGCAACCGTTTCCTGTTACTTTCAGCCCCCAGTTGACACCACGGGCACCCAAGCGCTCTTCCGATGGTCTAGAGAGTGACACTGATAAATCGCGGAAGAAACAAAGAGAGCATATGTATGATTTTCATTTAACTCTGATGCGGAGATACAAATTGACCATAGCAAGCAGCCTAAAAACACTTCCTGACGTTGACTTAGATGACTTAGATGAAGATGACGCCGTGGCTGATAACGCCAGTGAGTTGCTTCGCCAAAATTGCTATCAACCCCGCTTATTCGCGTGCAGTCTTTCTGGATCCTTCTATCGACCCCAGGATGCTCTGTCCTTATTGCGACACGCGTCTTCCTGATCGCCCCACCCCCCTTCTGCGCCGACTTCTCGCCAATATAGCGAAAAAGTCCCGGCCTAGCCCTCGTCCTACGAATCCCTTGGGCCGAAAAGCTCCATTAGAGGTCTTTATCGCCCTATGCCAGCGACACCGCTTTGAAAGCGTCACTTTGCCGGAAGCAGAGCGCAACGGATGGCCCAAGGAAATCGCATGGGCGAAATTAGAGGGCCGAGTACAGAAGATGAAGCGCGAATTGCGTGCACTGATTTCGGATCGAAACGCCCGCAGCAACAGTATTTTTTGGACGGAGATCATGAAGGAAGTCAAGGCGAAAGGTTCGCGCGCCGTCGCCGGGGTGAGAAATCAGTTCGCTACCTTTGAGAAAACTCAGCCCGGATAGTGAGTCTTTTTGCGTTTAATGTGTCTGTTTAACCTAATGTTCCGCGTGGCCTAGTTATGGTGAACAGGGATCTGTTATTATATACCAAACATTGTTCAATCTGTTCCCGCCTGCATCTATTCACCCCGACCAGGTGAAACCTTTGACCCCCAACGAGTTTACGCAAAGAATTCTTGTTCCAGAGGTTGCGACGCGATTAATCCGTCAAGACATGGGAGTTTCACCTTCGAAAGCGGTGAAAATCCTCCGAGAGAGTGCCAGTTACGGCGTGGCTATGTTCCCTGAAGATGGCGGTGGATGGGGAGAGAAAAAGGATGATGACGCTATGGGCGTTGCGGATCTGATGGTTATGGCGCGCGCAAGAAAGAGACGAATTGAGCTGGAGCGGGAAGAAAGGGAGGAGGAAGAAATGCTGAAGAGGATGCAAGAAGCAGAAGCCATGAATGTGGATCTGGCTCCGCCTTCCAGACCGAAAACCAAGCCTATCTGTAAACACAAAGCTCAGGCCTCGACGGACCCTACTAGCGAAAGTGAGGCCGTCTCTGAATCGGAAGAATTGAAGTTCGAGAATTTTGTTTTGGGATCAGACGACCCCGACCCCGAACCGCAACTAAGACCTCCGCCTATGTTTTCGGATACCGACGACGACGGCGGTATTAGACCTTCTGGCGTGGACATCAGTTCCTCACCTCATGTTGACATTGACCTTACGCGAGATTCACGTTCCCGTAGCCTTTCTACTTCGGATGCTGAGAGTACCACGTCCAAGAGCACCACTAGGACGCGTGAATCAAGGGCGTATCGGCGTCTACGCGGCGGCGATCCCCCCTCGGATGCAGAATCGACAGCGTCGAAGCAGCTGGCCAAGTATAAATCCGAGGAACGGGATACTAACGAGGAAGCTCAGCCGCGTCAGGCCCCCGTTAGGGTAGTTGATAATGCTGATACCCCACGCCCTGCTGCTCCCACATTCCCTCTTCTTCTCGCACGTGGACGGCGAGCTGGGAAGTAAGCGACTGTGCTTCTTCATTTTGCCCGTGTCTGACCAGACACCTCATGGACAGCGCTAAGCCCGCGGGAGAAAGTTTTGAATGGCTGCTAGACTGAATCCCCGTGGCTCTAAGTTACTAACTTTGTATATTGCTGTATTGAAGATGCCAATTGCTACGTCGCGCTTTTAGAGTATGGCTACTTGTTTGTTGTGCACCCCGTCTTAACGACGTGTCTTAGAAATCAAATTCGACGGCTCGTTCTGGAATTTCTTTCGTCGTGGGACATGCTACGAGTTGGAAGTGCTTCTCCATCCTGTGGTTTGAATGCAGCCTTTTTCTGAAACCGATGGACAAGAAAGTGACTAGAAATGGTTACTTGACCGACACCACTGAGAGTTTTCCAGTCTTTTCAGCGTCGTTATCACAGTCACTGCTGTTCTCCGACGTGTGGTCCTCCGTCTTGTCTTACGTCCTTTGACACTGTCGTCCCTCGACAGCAACCTTCTTCAGTGTTTAATTCCCATCTTCTCTTACTTAACGAACTTCAAAACTTCTTGATGACGGAATCAAGACTAGATCCTGATATGATCACAGTCCGAGTCCGAGCGAGCGTTGACCTGAAACTTGCACTCTTTCCGATTCTGTTTCAGAACGGATGCCGTCTCGTAGCTAAGGCATGTAGTTGACCTCCGAACACCTTTCTTGATGAATGATACTATCATCTCATCCATCCCACTGATGTCGCAACCATCTATTCCGTACTATTCTTGATCTGCACTTCATCTCAGTAACATTGCTATTTGTCAGGAATGCATGAGATACCTATTATGCCGGCTATTCAGAACCGTGAAACGGTCGGGTTTGAAGGGCAGAGCTTTATCTCCCCTTCCAGTCCACTTTGAGCACTTCAATATCTCCTAGAATACAATCTAGGGGTACGTACACCAGTATTGCCATCGTCGTACTACATTGTAGACACCGAACCCCTCCTGGCAATAGTAAAATCTTGGAGTTTACAACGTGGTGAGGTAATACATTGCAGTGTTCTTCTATCATAACCCGAGGGTATCAATCATAAAGGCGGGAACATAAAACTAGATACATGCCCGAATCCGAGAAACCATCAATATCCCAATCAAATTGTCACAGCTTGACAGGAGTTCTCGTACCTCCAGTCAGCTTTATTGACTCTCCATTAACGTAGCCACACTCCAACACCCATTTCACGGTATGTGCAAACTCTGATGGATGCCCAAATCTTTTGGGAAAAACCACAGCCTTATCCAACAATGCCTGCTTCGTGTTTGAGCAGAAATGGTCGGTCATTGGCGTCGTGAACGATGACGGAGCGATCGTGACTACACGAATCGCATACTTCGCCAATTCACGGGCCATGGGTAGCGTCATCGACCGTATAGCACCTTTCGATCCGGCGTAAGCGACCTGCCCCACAAGTCCTTCATACTAAATCGGCATATTAGCATTTGGTCCATAAATTAAGGGATATACACTGACAGCAACCGTGCTGGATACCATAATGATTACCCCGCGTTCTCCATCCTCTGACAGAGGTACATGCGCCAAGTATTTCATCGCCAACTGGGTAAGATGAAATGTACCTGATAAATTAACCGAGACGGTTGCATCCCATACTTGACTGGCGTTGACGTTATTCATCTATATGGATTTCCGAGGTAAAAATCAACGACGTAATACGTGGCTGCATTAAGCGCTCACTTACTAGTCCTGGAACACCGATGCCTGCGCAATGAATGACACCACCCAACGGCGCTCCTGTCTTTTGCGTCCATGTCCCAATTTGCTCCAGCGCGATAGAAATCTCATCATTCTTAGTGATGTCCGTCCTGAGCGCGAGCAGTTGTGGTGATGAAATGACTTTGGTAATGTCCTTGTCGAGAATGGATACAAAAGCGTTGGAGTGTAAAAGTTCGTTGACTGCAGCGAGACCAAGCCCAGATGCCCTGCAAACGAATCAGAAAAAAACGAGCATAGAAGATGGTAGATACGCCAGAGCTAGCTTACCCTCCGGAGACGATAAAGGTACGATTTTCAATCTTCATCGACGGGTATCGCAGACGCGTCGAAAAGCATGCTCACTGTATATGTAGTATACGCCAGATTAGGAGGATCTTGCAGTGATTCATCATGCTTTCCGTCAGATGTGCTATGATTGGATCGGTATTCCACGGTCAGTGTTGCGATCGGTTCCAAAACTCCTCCGATGATGCAAATTTTCCCAAAGGGACGCATTACTTCCGGATATGGGACGATTTTGGCTATGCAGCAATCATATTACAGCCACGCGTAATAATACAAAATCAGCATTTGAATGCTGCAGGATGCAACTAGTAAGTGAGATAAGAAAGTGTATTTAAAATGGCCTTACCCTTCACAGTTTTCCTGGTAAACGACCTGCACCACTCAATCTGATGGTTTCTCCATTGACATATGCACACTCTAGCACCCATCGGACCGTCTTAGCAAACTCGTCCACGAGCCCAAACCGTCGGGGGAATACCAAGCCGCTATCTTTCAAGTTTTTACGCGTGCGTTCCGGCATGCTTTTGGTCATGCTGCTCTCGAATACACCGGGCGCGATGGTAACGACACGGATACCGTGCCTCGCCAAGTCACGCGCCATGGGTAAAGCCATGGAGCGAACTGCGCCTTTCGTGGCCGCATAAGCCGTCTGTCCGGGCTGGCCTTCAAACTGATCCGAAAATTAAAATTAAAAAAAAATATATCAGCGTGATATCTACACGGAAGGTCTTGTGTTACTCACGGCGGCTGCACTTGCGACCATTACGACCACCCCGCGCTCGCCATCACCATCTTCTGGTTTGACATCCACGAGATGTTTCAAAGCCAGCCGAGTGAGGTTGAACGTACCAGTGAGATTCACAGCAATCGTGAACTCCCACAGATCCAAAGCATGAGGCTGGTTATTCGCACTGAGAATCTTGGCGGCCGTGGCGACACCAGCACAATTAATCACGCCACCTAGTGGGGCCCCTGTCTCCTTGGTCCATGACACGGTCTGCTCCACTGCACGTTCAATTTCTGCGAGCTCAGTGATGTCTGTTTGGGAGTACAGGACGGCGGTATTGGCAGCAATGTCAGAGGGGGGAGGTGTTCGGTCAACTATCGAGACATATGCTTTGGAACTGAGCAAATCTCGCACTGTTGCGAGACCAAGTCCAGACGAACTGTTTAGTAAATAATCATTCGTCGATGAAACAATGTAGAAGTGATTCAGATGTTACTGACCCACCGGAAACAAGAAATGTTCTGTTTTCAATTTTCATCTTGTTCTAAGGGGAGGCGAATGGAGGCTGTGGTCGACTCGGACTTGTTGGAGAGCCAGTGAACGGGATTGACCGGCATGGGGCCCAATGAGGAAATCACCTCTGCGGAAATCAAGTAGTCATTTACAGGCCCGTCTCTCCATGCGCGCTTAGAACTAGACTACTTTAACACCGGCCCCCGCCCCACGTCAATTGGGTCTTGTTTCTTCAGAAGAGGAGGCCACAAAAGGCGTAATGCTTGGAATCCCGAAAATTACAAGCTAAATTACCATAAAAATTTCGCTCTCGTAATTTGAGTCACTCTGATCTATTCTGATAATATTTCTCTTAAGATCTGCTGGATGATCATCATCGGCGGCTTCAACACCTCTCCAAACGCTAATCCAGAAAGGTCCAGCATTTCTTAGATCGGCAGCAATTTGTTGCACCTAGATGATAATTTTTCTTCTCTGCATGTGGCGGGATTACCCTACGAGCTGGTGGGTTTCTTCGACCCTTTCAATTATCAGTATCCGAGGCTGAGGACCTAGAAGCTCGGACTCAAAAGACGACCAGGCGAAAATGCGCCCGTTCCGCAAAAGGGCACTCCTGTCGATAATACTTCAGCAACCACACCGGCGTGGCCTTCTTCTCGTGCATGCACTCTGGTAGGCGTATCACATCCTCGAAAAGTAATTTTCAGCGACAGGGCATTGGTATGTAGTCCAGGGAAGACCTAGGAACAGGGATGCGAATTTGACCGGTAGTAGACATAATAATGTAACGGCGATTCTGCTATATGGATAGATATTGACTTGAAGTTTTTCTCGGCAGAACAGTAAAGACACGTACTACAATTACGGTTGATGTTTGCAAAGAGAGTTCGTAACGTCTGGTTAGACGCTCCAACAGACAATTCAGAATTGAAAGAGAAAACTGTACTGGCCGCAGCAAGTGTAGCGATCAGTATTTGACTTGATGTTAACTCCAAACAATGTTTCGCTCCGTTTCATGGTGACTGTGTAACATACCGCGCCAAGTGAGTACTTTGGTACCTCGGGCGTTTTTGCGAAGAAGCCATGCGGCTACAATTTTTTTTATCCCTACGAAACAACATATCGAGACTCACAGTGCTGGGACGGCCCAGGAAAGTTACCGATCCGATGTGACTAACGTATGGGCATATTTGCTGGAATCTGCGAGATACAGGACACCGCGTCTTCTTTTTTTCTGACCGACGCCGGACGGCGACGAAGAACCACCTTGGGCGGAGCACATGCCACGGAACCTAGAACGATGTTCACAATTGAAAATAAGGGGTCCCGAAGCGAAACAATTAGCTCACCCCGACAGCTTGGAAATCCGGGTCGCTTATTAGAGGGGGGGGAACATGATCAATCAATAAAAGGTGAAAAGAATTACTGACCATGTTGTATCCGAAGAAATGTGTGAGTCATCAGAATCCTCCGTTCAATTTCAATTTGTAGTAAACATCGACAGCTGCGCGGTGGCAAAGACCCTTATCAACATTGAGTCAGAGAAGCACTAAGAAAGCCAATAGAAAAAAGAGGCATCAAGGACGGAGGGAGTTCAGTCCAGCCTGAAATTCTCTCCCGGGATTGGCTAGAATGACGGTGGGAAGTCACTGGCAATCCTCGGCCCGGAGTTGGTGCGTATCAGCCGGCTTTCTTTTCACGCCTGTTTTCAACCACTACCGGCTCCTGCTATGCTACTATCCAGGCTGTTTCGAAATACAGGAATACCACCTCCTCTTCGGAGTCTCCTCGTTCCTCATGCATCTCTCCCACCAAACGTCAAAGTTATGTTTCGTCTACGGCTGGGAGGATCTCGACTGCAAATGGCGTCCCCATTCCTAAATTCACGACACTATTCTACACCTATAACATCATCAACAGAGACGGTCACCTCACAGAGGCTTCCCGAAGCCATGGAGCAGCGCCTGTCGATGACTTTTACATGTACCGTGACGGATTGCAACACACGCTCCTCGCACGAGTTTTCGAAGCGTGCGTACACGAAGGGAATCGTCATCGTCCAGTGCCCAGGCTGTAAGAATCGGTGCGTGATACTTCAATAAATGATATTGCTGCTCTAACGGAGTTCTTTCCAGGCATCTCATTGCTGATCATCTTGGCTGGTTCAAAGAAGGCACCGAAGATGGAAAACTACGGACTGTTGAGGACTTGGTTAAAGCCCGAGGAGAAAAAGTGAAATATGGTCGGGTTGGAATGGATGGGGATATCGAGTATGTTGATGAGTAGACGCAAGAGGTGAGTACGACTTATATTAATAATATAAGTTCTACGAGCCAATCAATTCCTTCATTAACAGTGATGTTCATAGATAACGGGAGACAACAAGTTCTATGCCGACGACAAGGTAGATTCTTCCACCTTGGGGACGACCTCATTCTCCGCCAAAAGTTTTTCTAATTCACCCGATTGGTGCACTGCGAAAGAGTTCATACATTAGAAATAATATTAACATCGGATGTATCATTACTCACTCGATATAAGGATGTCGCATCCACCGACAAATTCCCCCTTGACATACAATTGCGGTATCGTAGGCCATTCGCTATAAACTTGTGATCAACACTTTGAGTAACGTCGAAGCGGCGCGGTAACGCACGAAAACTCCTTTATCGCAGTTCTGAGCTCCTGATCCTCCAGGACATCAAACGTCTTCATTTTCTCGGTTGGAACGTTATGCAGATCCAGTATTTGAATCGCCGCCCGCGAGAAACCACACTGGGGGTAATCCGGAGTGCCTTTCATGAAAAGAACGACTGGAGTTTCGGTAATAGCAGCTTGGATCTTCGACCGTACTTCTTGGGATAGAAAACGTCGGCAGCCGGCAGTTCGACTTGAAGTCAAGGCGGTTGTCACGGAGGACCGAAGCAAGCCCGTCTGCGGAACGTAAGGAATGAGATATCATCCAGGTCACCAAGACACACCGAAGACCTAATTACAGCTCCAAACATTTTTGACAAGAAAAATTCGAAGAGTAACGATGAGAAGGAAACGTGGAATGTATGCAAGTCCCGTCCCGAGTCGCTGAGTGAGGAAATAGATCACATGACCGGGAGATGAAGAAATGATGTCATCCTTCCGAATTCGTAAGACTTAGCTCAGTATTGGCTCCGCCCAGCTCAGACCTATAAAGATGTGGTATGCAACCAAGATTTTCAAGTTTCAACGCGTATTTTATGCTGCCTCATGCCAAGAGGGGAGCGATAAAGAGATGGATAAGGTAACACTACAGATGTCGGATTTCCTTTCTACCTCTCTATCTTTATTTTACAGAAGGCACAACCATGACTACATGTACGAGAGAGGCGTCCTTCCTTCGTTCCGTGGCCGTTGCCTTGTGCATTGAATTGTTGTTTAGTCCTCTCCCTCGTGGATGTTTTGGCTCTGGTCCATGCGGCTTCTTCCGAGTCGCACCGAACAGACGCTGCGACTGCTGCCGAGCCCTGCCTTACGATGGAATGTTCTTGAATAAAGATCTGGCTCTACCAAGCACCCTCTCGTAGGATAACGCAGAAAGATTCGGTGGGGGTGGCTCGGATGGCAGCATCAACCTATCGACATCGTGTCCATGGGACAAGCGAGCTTGTTAATCAAGAAACTGACGGAAACTGTATAACAGAGGCCCGAGGTACGCAAATCATAACTACGTTGAAAAGAAAAAGAAATGCTGACTGGAACTCAGAATGTATTGATTGTGATAGTAGAATGCGATTTTATCCTCATGTCCATGGCGGCATAACACCACCCCTCAACAAGGTGTCGCAATATTGATATCTCCTGAAGTTAGTTGCATATGCTTGCTCGGAATTCATAATTGTCATTGCCCAGAGCATAAAGCCCTTTTCAAAAATAACGTCAGTACCGATTCGGAATGATGGGCGTTGGTCATTCGATCATTCGTGACCGTTATATATAAGCCTCAGGCCACCTTAAATGTCTGTATAGACTCTATTCGTGATTTACAGAGTGATCCCGCTCCCTTAGGAGGATGAACGGTAAGCAGCCTTTCTAAATGTTTGAGCTCACTTCCGACAAACATTGACCGCAGTCATGATACCCGAGATACCCCAAGAAATCATATGCGCTGTTATCGAGAGTTTGGAATATCCCAAGGACATCGATACCTGGAAGTCATGTTCTCTTGTCTGCCGTACATGGCGTCCCGTTGCTCAGCAATGCATTCACCGGCAGTATACCTATCGCTCCGAAAAGAGTTTTGGATCGTGTCTTTTAGGCGCATCTGAGCCCCCTACCTTCGCATCCATGATCCCTTACCCCAATATCCTCCGCTACATCCGATCTTTCAGAATTCTTGGAACGTCCTATAGATGTCTCTCGTCTCCACCGCTCCTTCAAAAAATCATCAGCCACCTTGCGCGAGTAGCGAATGTTGACATAGGATCATTGAGCATGGACGACCTGCCCCCATCCTACGGTGGCATCCCCGAGCTTTTCCATCTTCCGACGATCTCCTCCGTCCACCTCGCTGATTCAGTGCTGAGGCCTGTGGATGCGGAGGCACTGTTCGAGAACTCGTCGTCGTTGAAGTATCTTAAGCTCACACGTACTGAGTTCTGGGAGAGCGATTTCCCAGAGCGACAGAGATCACAATCTCCGTCGCATCTCCGGAGTTTGGATATTCAATTGAGTAGCAAGTCCCTTGGTGCATTCCAGAGTTGGGTCTTGCATTCAGGTAGCAGCGTTTCCTTGGCTCGGCTGAAGGTGTTGCGGCTTCGTGATGCAACGGGGCCGCGTATCAAAGAATTGGGTCCGCTCTTTGATGCTGTCATGTCCTCTCTTGAGCGTCTGGAGTACGAGCAAACGGCAAAAGGGAGTGTCAACTCATTTGGTAATGCAGGTGCGTTGCTCTTTGTTCTTTGTTAAGATCTGGCCTAACATTCGTACTTGCAGATGGTCAATGGGATGAGTTCCCTGACAGCATAGAGAATCTGAACCTCCGATCCTTACTGGTATCGGGCTACTTTTCTTCTGACAGTACTGCACAGAAAATCTTAAGCTTCGTCAATGTCGCCACCAGGCGGTCGGCACGTCTGGATTTCGTGGAACTTGATTTCATTGTCCTTCACGCAGATTATAGTGATGCATACAGTTGGTTGGGTATCGAACAAGTACAGGGTGAAGTCAGGACAGTCGGTAAAGAAGTGTCGATAGAACTGTTCATGGTTACGGAGGGTTCCGAGTCCTGCATATGGGTGTCGAAGGAGGATAAAAGGTTCTCGAGGAGCACAAAAGCCCTCTTAAAGCTCAGGCTTCTATGACATAGTGTTCTTTACAATTTTTGTCTTTGATTTTCGTGCATAAGAGAAGATCTGAATCTTATCGGATAAAATGGTCCGGATCGCGATTTTTTTTTTGACATTTACCTCAAATTTATATTTACATATTCTTTTACCGATTACCACCACGACCTGAGCATCATGTCGCAGCCTATTGGTCCTGATTTTCCAGTATCCCAGCTTCCCAGTATCGCTGAATGCTCTCATTTCTTTAGCTCTTCTATCCGTCTACGACAAAACGGATCTGCTCGAGCTTGCTCAAGGGCTCAATGCTGCCGGAGTTCGTCTGCTCGGGTCTGGAGGGACAGCGAAGAAGATCAGAGATGCTGGGATTGCCATTGAGTGCGCATTCTTATCATTTTTGGTGCTAAAGGAAACTAAGAAACTGTAGAGACGTTTCTGACATTACGAAAGCACCTGAAATGCTAGGCGGAAGGGTTAAAACACTTCATCCGGCTGTCCATGGAGGTATCTACGAAGATCCCACGCCTTGCTGTCATACTAAAGTCAATCCGCAGGTATCCTCGCACGAAACATTCCCTCCGATGAAAAAGATCTCACCGCCCAAGGCATCTCACTTATCTCCGTTGTCGTCTGCAACCTCTACCCCTTCTCTTCTACCATCGCCCAGCCAGACTGCACCCTTGCAAACGCCGTAGAGGAGATCGACATCGGCGGCGTCACCCTTCTTCGTGCAGCTGCCAAGAACCATGAACGAGTTTCAGTTCTCTCTGACCCAAAGGACTATGCCGAGTTTTTGCAGGCGTGGAAGGACGGCAAGGGTGACGTCGGACAAGCTTTCCGGAGCAAGCTGGCGTTGAAGGCTTTTGAGATGACGGCAAAGTACGACGAGGCCATTAGTGGGTATTTCCGTGAGCAGTATGCTTCTGGAGACCTACCTAAAGAGAAGCTCGCGGGTGCCGTCCAGAGGATTCCCCTTCGCTATGGTGCGAATCCCCACCAAAAGCCGGCTCAGGCCTTCGTAACCGAGGGAACGTTGCCGTTTAAAGGTGATTTGGGGTTTTCTTGGTGTTTGTTTTTCGCTAATGTGTGAAACGTGTAGCACTATGCGGATCTCCGGGATACATTAATCTCCTGGACGCGTTAAATTCCTACGCGCTGGTGAAGGAACTCCAGCAAGCCCTGAACCTCCCAGCGGCTGCGTCTTTCAAGCATGTCTCTCCTGCCGGCGCTGCTGTTGGGATTGAACTGAGTGAGACTGAAAAGAGCGTTTATGGTGTTGATGATTTAAAGGTTCCTCTCACCCCTCTCGCCTCTGCTTATGCCCGCGCTAGAGGTGAGATGAATTAACAAGTGCGAAGTCATCGTTATTGATCACAACCGTACAGGTGCCGACAGGATGTCATCATTCGGAGACTTTATCGCTCTCTCTGCACCTTGCGATCTCGCGACGGCCAAAATAATTTCACGCGAAGTTTCCGACGGTATCATAGCTCCAGGATATACTCCCGAAGCCCTGGAAGTTCTCTCCAAAAAGAAGGGCGGTAAATACTGTGTCCTTGAGGTTTGTCTCCTCTTCCCTCCTAAGACCTGCCTTGTCAAACTCAAATCCTACGCAGATTGATCCCAGCTATGAACCACCCGAAGTAGAGACCAAGCAAGTATTCGGTATTAGCCTTCAACAGAGACGCAACAACTGCAAAATCGATTCCAAGCTGTTCGAAAATATTGTCACGAAAAGCGAGGAGGTTTGTTGGCGCTCCTACTCCCGCTCATTCACCTAATAATATCCTCAACAGCTTCCTTCCTCAGCCGTTACCGACCTGATCGTCGCGACTCTCGCACTTAAATACACCCAATCGAACAGTGTCGCGTACGCTCTTCATGGTGCCATCATCGGCCTGGGCGCGGGCCAGCAGTCCCGTATCCACTGCACCCGTTTGGCTGGTGGGAAAGCCGATTTGTGGTGGCTCCGACACCACCCCCGAGTTCTCTCCCTCCCGTTCAGGAAGGGCGTAAAACGCGCCGAAAAGGCCAACGCTATCGACCTCTTCGTCGCTGGTGAGGTTCTTGAGGGTGGCGAGAAGGAGCAGTGGGAGAGTCTGTTCGAAGGCAAGGTGGAGGCTCTCACTGATGCTGAGAAGAAGGAATGGGCTGCCAAGTTGGATGGGGTGGCTTGTTCAAGTGACGCGTTCTTCCCTTTCCCCGATAATGTGCATCGGGCGAAGAAGAGTGGAGTAAGATATCTAGCGGCACCCAGTGGAAGTGTTATGGATGAGGAATGCATCAAAGCGGCAGACGAGCATGGCCTTGTCTTTGCTCATACATCATTGCGGCTGTTCCACCATTAAAAATGGGCATTAATGAAACACGAGGGGAGTTGCAGTAGTTAATACAAGTGTATTGGTAGTTAAATAGTGATTTGGGGTCGAGCATCTGTGACATCATAGTAGGCTGTTAAAAGCTGGTTGCTGCGGTTCGATGGCTTTCCATAGTTCCTTTCGCTCCTTCAGTAAATCCCCACTCCACTCGCGGACCTCGGGGTGTCGTACTTTGGGAAGGCTTGTATCGAAGAATGTTTGTAGATTTCTGGCAGTGTACGTTCGTTCGTATTCAAAGGCTGTCAAATAAATCTGAGCCTCGGGAAAGTGAAGGGGTTTAAGATTTCTTCTACCTTGAGAGGCCAGCTCAAAGCGGTCTAGGTCTGAAGGACAGGTAAGAAAAGGAAAACACATATCTAAAATTCGGTGCACCTTTGACGAATCGTGCTTCCGGTGTTTTCCCATCTTCATATTCCTGAGGACATCGATTTGGTAAACGGGAAAGCATACTAGGAGAAACCCATGAATCAAACCTTCCACAAGGCTTCTATCCTTTGGGCAGCTGGACTATTATGTAGCATTTCATGTATGAAATTATGCATTGCTTCCTGAAACACGGGGACCCGAATAAGCCCGTCTGCCTAACGATCATGAATCATCCGTACCTCTTCAAGCCGCAGTTTCTCTGCTCTGCTGATCCCTTCCCGAGGAGTGATATCGCCGACTGAGACCACAAAGTTCAGTTACAAGTGGCCGTCGTTGACGGACTACTAGGCTTACCCTGTGCCTCCGCGAGGTCATGAACGACACACATCATCACACATCTATTCCTCTCTAGTCAGTCGAGATCCGGACCTGCGACACCACGGCTGCATACTTTGGTATATCTAGTTTTTCATCCGAGGTGCACATAGCGAGAACTGCCATTCTATACATGTGGTCGGAGATGCTAGAGAAGGAGGCCAGCAAGAGATGAGCATCGGTATGACGAGGTAGATGAACTGGCGTTCTACCTTTCTGGCCTGTCAATCTATCGCAAAAATTCAGTTCACTCTTCGTCTGCAAAATAGAGAGAGAGAGTCGCACTCCGTAATCAATCCATCCCGTTCGTTTTTGCGTCTAGGTATCGGTATGGAAATCTTTTTTCTACGACATTACAGGTAGAGTCATACCTTCAGCCGTTCAAGAATATGAAAGAAAGCAAGTCTGTCCCCAGAATCGTCCCCAGATGAAGTATAAAGAGGCGGGAAGACGCGTTTTGATGAGGACATCGTCGTTGTATGGGAAGAAGGTATTGGGTTCCTAAATAGAAGAAGCTATTACAGATGTACGCATGCTTGCTTCAAGTTGATCAAGTTGATCCTTCCGTATCTTGCCCGGGTAACCAAGTACTAGTGGTTTGTTACCTGGTTCTTTGCCGCGGACTTCTTACACATACTTTGGGTACCGGGTAACACATTCGGTCCTAGCATTCCTTGTCCTACTACATGCTACATGGTCCGTATGTCGATGATAAAGAAAAGGTCTGTACCACCAATCAATGATAGTAAAAGGTATATATCAATGAGGCGCAGTCAATAGCTTAAATCCCTCCAAATCGCATTCAGAGATCGAGACCATCATCGAGTATCAGACGGTTGATGAGTCCACGGCGACCAAATCCCCTAAGGAGACGAGCTGTCATCAACAAAAATACGCAGATAAGCCAGATGGTCGACAAACCTGTTCTTCAGATCCTCGAGCAAATTTGAAATCACAGCATTAACATCACTCTCGTCCTTCTGCGTGTAGGAACAAAGTTAGAAATATATCAGACTCAATACAAGATTGCATACCGTTCCAGAAGTCTTCTTTTTTGATGAAGTAGATGTTGTAGACGTCGCAGCTGAGTTATCGGCGGCAGCTGTGGCCGTAGCATCGGCATCTACAGTAGCACTGGCGTCTGCAGTCGCACTGACAGCCGCATCAGTAGCAGCAGCCGCGGCGTCGGTAGCAGCGCTGACGTCGGTAGCATCGGCATCTGTGGCAGCAGTTGCATTTACACTGGTCGCGGCCGTCGCATCGGTGGCAGCACAGTTATTAGCAGTCACGGTCTAACAATAACGAATCAACAACTTTCCAGGAATACTTTCAACATCAGAAATGCACGAACAAGTGTGACAGTAGAAACAGCAGCAGCTGCGTCCGTAGAATTGCTGGAGGCGTCGGCCTGGTACTCATCAGACACGACAATAATAACCTGGATGTGCAAACTTACCGTTGTCACAGTCGCATTAGCGGCAGTATCGGTAGTCGCAGCCTTGAGAATGTTTACTTGAGTAACTAGAAAAGTGACAAAGAGAATGTCTTACGCTGTCTGTAGCATTAGCAGCATTATTCACGGTATGTTTCTTATGGGCCTTATCACTAATATCAGGAGTACCATCCCGAACCTGAAAGCATATTCAGCAAATGCGTCCCACTGCCTTGTAACAACACGCACGGGGTGTTTCTTATGGGCCTTTTCAATAATACCAGTGATACCATCCCGAACCTAAAAGCATATTCACCGAATGCGTCTCACTGCCTTGTAACAACACGTACGGGGTGTTTCTTATGGGCCTTTTCAATAATACCAGGAGTACCATCCCGAACCTGAAAGCATATTCAG